>NC_135852.1:4487551-4717551 GCF_029677425.1 Wolffia australiana | reverse complement strand
TCTATTTACACTTTCAGGAAGATTTTGGCAGTGACAAAAAGTTATCAGATTGCCCTCACACAATGAATGACTTTTATCACGCCATTTGAGAAAATTTTCATGATATCTATCAAACGTATGCAGGAATACATGATGACTTTATTTGTTAAACGATTGGATGTTTCAATAAATATAAAGGGAGAGAAATATTTGAAGAATATAAGTTTACAAACCTTAAGGAAGCAAATGAGAATGTTTCTATCATACATATTACAGGTCAACTCCTAGTCGAAATTGCATACATGAAATGGATGGAGAAAATTGATAAAGTTGAGAATGGTATTGATTTATTTCCTTCAAATGATTTTCAGAGGTTATTTTGGATGATCATACTAAAAATTCTATGAAGGTGAATGAGTATTATGAAAACAATTCCAGTATATTTGAAGAAAAACGTTATATTATTGAAGTTAAATGTGATATATGCCCTAGCAACAAGACTTTTGATATTTGCACGGTACCTTTTAAATGCTGATAAATTCATTTCAACGAATTGGATCAATCTTTTGAAAAGGATAAATGCTCTATAAAAGAGGATATTGATAAAACGATGATGAAATTTGTTTGTCCTCTTAACTATACTTATGATATTCTGGTGGGAGACCATCTCACTAGATGAACCACGGGACGCCAACAACCTCACTGTGCAAGCCAACGCCCATGACCCCGACTTCAAGTACTCACGGTCATGAGCATTGATTTATTTCCTTGTATTTTCTTGTATTTTAATTTTTGAACGATCGGATAGGCCATTGTGTTTGGGCCTCATCCATTGTTTTTCATTTTATTTATTTTGATGTACACTTTAGGGGAAATCTCTCATCACAAGATGGTTTCACCTCGTTCGGTCCAATTGGGCATCCTCCCTCCCCTATATAAAGGGATGGCATGCCCAAGGAAGCCTTGGAGTTTAATTAAAAAATTGAAAAAGTCTTCTTTGATTGGGCTCCCGCCTCCTCCCTTTGGGAGTTTATTTTTACCATTTTGTAACTAGAGATTGAGGGAGCTTCATCCACACGTCGCATATTCACCACGTGGAGATCACAAAATGGAAGAACCGCTCATCGCCGACTTCTTCTCCCCTTATATTGTTGTTGTCACGTCTTCTTGGAGCAGTTTCAAGAAAGTCACCTCGCCCCGACCGTTGGCCTGCAAGAAGCACACTCTTTGCTTCCATCCCTACATGCCGGTGCCGGGCTGCTGCCTTCCCGGGCAGCCATTGTCCGCCTCGTTTTCCCAAGAATCATTTTCTTGGTTGGACGACAAGAACGCCATTCTTGGACCTTTCTTGGAGCTTCTTGGAGCAGATTCAAGAAAAGGCCCTCTCTTGAAGCTTTCTTGGAGCTTCTTGGAGTCTGCTTGGAGCTTCTTGGAGCTGATTCAAGAAAAAGCCCCCTCTTGGAGCTTTCTTGGAGATTCTTGGAGCAGATTATAGAAAAGGCTCTCTCTTGGAGCTTTCTTGGAGCTTCTTGGAGTTTGCTTGGAGCCGATTAAAGAAAAAGCCCTCTCTCGGAGCTTTCTTGGAGATTCTTGAAGCAGATTCAAGAAAAGGCTCTCTCTTGGAGCTTCTTGGAGCTGATTCAAGAAAAGACCCTCTCTTGGAGCTTTCTTGGAACAGATTCAAGAAAGGCCCTCTCTTGGAGCTTTCTTGGAGCTTCTTGGAGCAAATTCAAGAAAAGGCCCTGTCTTGTAGCTTTGTTGGAGCTTCTTGGAGGCTATTGTAGCGATTCAAGAAAACACCCCTCTCTTGGATTTTCTTGTAGATTTCTTGGAGCTAACTGTAGAAGATTCAAGAAAACACCCTCTCTAAGAATGCACGGCCTGCAAGAAGCATGCCGGTCTCCTGCTCGCCATCGTCCCATCTCCATTTTGGGCAATCGTCTCTCCTCCTTGCCGCCAAGAACACTTTGGGTCAGCGACCCCTCCAGGTTCTATCATTTCCCTCACTTTCAGCAGTATTATTTCTTACTCCAGTGCTATCTTCCGCTACTTGTTCCGCTGCCGGTTTTATCGACGATTGATAGGATTAGCCACCTACCTGTCGAGAGGTAGGGATTTCTTGAGGTAGTGACTAAGTTCACTAGCAACAGAGGTCGTGGGCGCCACTAGACATCTCGTGTCCCTCACCACTTAGTATGTCTAATTGGTCAGGTTGGGTCACTGGGAGTCTGATGTGGATTAGTCCACTCCAGATCCCTTTAATTGATCGTCATCTTGGTTAGCTGTTGCACATTTCTCACTAAATTTGATCGTACTATGCATTCATCTTGCTAGTTCATATTATCTCGCCGTCTCACTGTGTTGTAACACAAGCTGATAGATCCCAGCGTTCTCTGTGTTACATCATATTCGTAGGTGGCAACTAGCAAGGATGTTGCCTGGAGAGTTCTTTGATAGGTGGCAACTAGAAATTTTCTCCATCAAGATATCATGTGAACATCCAGCTACTCAGACTTTGTTTTTCATGTTTAAGTTCATTGAAATAAATGTTTATTCATTGGTGTTCGTTACAAAATATGGTTATAATGAATTTATGTAATAAATGCAATGTATTATTGCATTACGATGGTATCATAATACAGTGATAACTTGTCTCTAACCATATAATCTAAATATTTATTTTTGAAGTATGCTCAAGGCAAACTTCAAACTATCAAGAATGAATAACACTATCTTATCCTACATACACAATATGTATGACTGATCTTGCAGCCAATAATTTAGAGACACAAAGGAGAGTTCACTGAATTGATATGTACGAATCCCTGAATGGTATTATATTTAGTAGTCAATGGAGTTGAAGTTGGAAGTTTATGTGGCCTGCAAGCTAATTGCACATTCCACATGTTTTTATATATTACTTCATAATAATATATTTACTTTAATGAACATATGAACCTTGTAATTAGATTCCATGAATACATGCAATTACTAAATAAATTATGAAGAGATATTAATACAGTGATTATAACTCTTTAAATATGTGTTCTAAGTATTCCTTTTGAAATGATACTCGAGAAGGCCATCAAATTATCCAAAAAATAAAATAAATTTAGATTCTCGCTCATATGATGAGTATGATTCATCTTGTAACCATTAGTGTGGAGACCCTACGGACATATAGAGGATGCTCTTCAGATGAATAGTTCATTGAATTGATCTGTATGAATTTGTGAATGGTAATTACCTAATTTCTATGGGTCTTTAAGTGCTCCTTAGATACTATACACCAAAGACACTTTTTGGATGGATGGTTGTGTTTGGAGTATGACCCATAAGTCTCTAACCATGATATTCTGAAATTTCCTAGTTTGGATGGAGCATCAAGATGGGATCATCCACCCTTAGTATTAATGGAGATAAAATTAAGGAAGAATATGCATTAAATCCATGATAGGATCATCCACCCTTAGTATTAAAAGAGATAAAATTAAGGAAGATATGCATTAAATCAAGATGGGATCATCCACCCTTAGTATTAATGGAGATAAAATTAAGGAAGAATATGCATTAAATCCATGATAGGATCATCCACCCTTAGTATTAAAAGAGATAAAATTAAGGAAGATATGCATTAAATCAAGATGGGATCATCCACCCTTAGTATTAAAGGAGATAAACTTAAGGAGAATATGCATTAAATCAAGATGGGATCATCCACCCTTAGTGTTAAAGGAGATAAACTTGAGGAAGAATATGCATTAAATCCATGACCAAGTTAGTGAAAATATCAGTGACAGTTTTATCTGATAATTTTTTCCATGCACTAGTACCACTAGAATGATGGATTAGGGTTTGACAATTAACTACACGTTAAGTTATTTGAGAGTCGAGGAGTAGATCAAGAACTATAGATTCATACTAACAAGTCAAAGTAAAGGTTCTACAAGAAAGTTGACATACTCCTTTATCTCTTCTAGGGCATGAGGTGTAGCTTGGCATGCCAAATATTGTCAACTCAACCATTGAATGTGATAAATCAATCCTTGATTAGTTAGCAAGTATATTGATATAGCTAATTAATACAGTTGACCAATATAGGTTATTGAGGATTAGAGTTATCAATTACATTGATACATGGGCCTAGAGGGTCATGAAATGTTCCAGGGACAAAAAATATTATGAATTTTCTCCTGGAATTTGTGAAAGTATCCCTGAGAGCAGAAGTAAAGAGTTGCAACCTCATTTGATACCTATGCGATTCGTCTTGAATACCTTACTTTCTTGTCTCTTGTTCTTGAGTGCTACTTCAAGTGAGACTAGATCGGGAGGAATCAGATTTCTTCCCACATAGTTTAGGGGAAATGGGAGGATATCCAAAACTCTAAGGTTTGAGTGGATATGTCAAGAGTCTAGACAATTGAATGACTTGAAGAATCTCATTAAAGGAACCAACAAATCATAGGTTGGTAGGTGAAAATGTGATTTTTTTTGTGATACCCTATGTTTTTAGCTTCCAGCTACATATTTGATTCAAAATCCATTTTTCAATCAAGTTGAGATCGAGCCAATCAAAGACATGATTCCAACAATTGACTCATATCTTGACCATGCAAGTGCTCCTAGGACCTGGGACACTAAAGACATATTGCGCATGGATGATTATATTTTGATTATGACCTATGAGGCATTCATAACATGATTCAAATTAGTCTTATCTTGAGTATCATAGGTTACGTACACCAAATATATAGATGTTGGTGGATATATTTAAATTATAAGGGCTTTGTGAATAGTTATAAATTAAGCATAAATAAGGGGGGGCCTATTTAAGTTCCCATGCTAGCTAGACTTGGGCGCCTCTCCCTATCTCCTGCCCTTAATATGAGACTAGATGGTCACAAGATAAACTAGATCTTTGAGGAGGGTTTAAAAAATTCAAGACAAGACTCCTCGCTGCAATAATTTCATGCATAATCTAGAGGCTAGGCACGTGACAGGCTTGAAGAAACTAGAATCAGTTGACGTGGTAATATAATGTTTATAGTTCTATATGATTCAATTTAGATGATTTCTAGTGTACAAATAAATTTTGACAGCCAATCAAGCCGATATAACCCAATAATAGGGAGATGACACATGTGGCATTGTTTGGGCAGGATTTCTGGCGAAGGGTATTGAATTTAGAATTCCTTCTTTAACTTTATAAACACTAGATTAGGGACTCATGACTCACAAAAATATCTGCTAATGATGTAGAAATGAAGAAGAAGGAACCAAATGAGTAGGATTTGTAGGTTTTCCCTTTTGCATGAAAATAATCATTGATGACATCATGAACTCTGATGAAGTGTCATTATCTATAGAGGGACAATGTTGACATTTACATCCATGTGTCAACATTGATAATAATTGCTTTGGCATGATTTCATAGTCCAGCCATCGACATCATCATCATAAGTTTTTGTTGTCGTTGTTCAGACTTGTGGATCCATCGGAATTCACATTTTTATAAAGATTAGCTTCAAGATCTTCACTTTGTGATTTTGACGAGTAGTCTTCCAATTTTAGATATAAAAGTTCTTGCTAATACCCATACAAATGTATATCATCTAGAATCACATCATTTGATCCAGGATTCAAGATTTTACATGGGATAAAAAATGGAGGACATAGATGAATCATTAAGAAAAAAACACTCAACTTGGGTGATAGTTTACACGAGATTCACTAAAAGAGTCATGATAAAAATTAATATTTGATGATTTATCCAAAATATCTTGACTCTGTTGATAATATTTCTAAATATTAATGCTGTTTCATGCAAAAGGATGAAAATTCCAGGGGAGTTATTGAAAGATTTCAGATGAGGAATCTTGATTTCCATGGGTCTTTGTTGGATGTGCCTTTAATTCTATCGAGTAAATTTGCATCAACATATAAAAGGAGGTGGATATAATCAAGAGATTGGCATAAAAATGAATATTGAAATTCTAATGATACTTCAATGAATTTTTTAAAAAATATTGTGAAGTATAAGGAAAAATTACTTTTCATTGAATGACCATTGATGTTCTTGCTTAATTTTAATGAATTAAAGTTTATTCATTATTATTCTCGTCTTTGAATACATGCAATGACCAATTGAATTATGATGAGATAATTATACACAGATCAGTAGTCCTTAACCATGTGTTCTAATCATTCCTACTCAAATGATATTCAATAAGTATATGAAGTTCTATAGATAGAATAACACAATCTAGTCACACTTAAATAATGAGTATGGTTGATCCAATATCTATTAGTCAGGAGTCACTAAAGAGAAATAATTGGTTTTATTTAGGGAAATATTTACTGAATTAATCTGTATCAATCCTTGAATAATATTATTTCTTGCGACAATCAGGTTGATTCATGTCATGACTATGCAGGTGATCTTTAGACCTCTAAGGCATCAAAGACATCTTGTGAATGGACGGTTGTACTTTGACTATGGCCAATGAGTTACCGTTAGTAGAACTTTGAACCATATTTTCCTGGGTGCAGGAAGAAGTTCATGAAGATTTTTGAGTGATCAAGATGGGATTGTTCACCTTCATCATAAGAGGCAACATCTCAAGGAAGATGATGTGATGAAGTTCTTGGCCAAGGTAGTGTAATATCCGAGAAGAGTTCTTTGATGATTTCCTAACACATCAGTATTGACTTAGATGACAAACTAGGATTTGGTAGTTGACCATAATCTAAGTCATCATAGGAGCATTATGCAGATAAGGGAATATAGGTACATAGTAACTAATGAAAGAAATGTTCCTTATGTGAGTTAATACATATTTATATCTTTTAGAGCATGAGGTGTGGCTTGGCATTCTACATGATGAAAACTCAACATATCAATTAGGAATCATTGGTTTGTGATTTATTAATATATAATATGATAAATATAATTTTTAAAGTCCAAAAAAGCTGAAAGAAAATTGCTAGAGAGTCACATACAAAATGGTCTTTTAGATGTTAAAAGAAAAATCCTTCTCTCCTCCGTTCATTAAAGTCGGAGCTGGAGTCATATCAGAAAGGATTTTAGGTATTAGATCTTGTATTCATAACAAAAAAATTACAACAGTCACTTTGACATGGGATCTAGATATCTGAAGTCCCAAAACACTCTGAGTTTGTCCAGTTTGAGTGTTTTTATGAATATTTCCTATTTAGTATAACAATGAGAGGGCCCTGGACAAAATTCACTCAAGCAAATTTTATTTATATGCCCAACCTTCCCCCTTCTTTTCTTTTCTCCTCTCCACTTTTGATACGATCAAGAAAAAGTAACAACATTGGTAGATATGTTTAGAGGCTGGACGAAGGAACAGCTCCACACGTCTCAATTGAGAACCCAACAAATTACGAATCAGATTTACACCAAGGTGATTCGAAACTTGGCCTTAGAGTAATGTTATGATTCCATTAAAATTCTTCCACTTCATGAATAATTTAAGTTTCATATAAAGCACAACTCTAGAATCCAATATTACAATATGTACCAAACACATTAATTCAGGTTGCTTTGGCATAACCCACGTGTATTAGGCATTTTTTATATCGATATAAATATGGACATTATTTTTGTCCAGACTCTAATGACTCATTGATGTGGAAGATGGGGGATGCAAAGTCTTTGGTTAACTGATATATTCTTGGATTAAATCCATTTTTATTAAAAAACTATAATTAAGACAGATCATTTCATATTGTTGAAAATAACAAAGACATGTTTTAATAAATGATGGTTTTTGTCTTTTGCATAATTTTGCTTGCATGAAAAAATAATTGTCATCACTTCAGTCTTTTAAATGAATCCAATGAGGTAGGTTTTTATTTTACTCATAAACTGACTTTTAATCATTGATCATACTAAATGACTTTTACTCCGAAATCCCAAATGGTCTTAGACATGTTCCAAATAAATGTTTCTCCCATTTTTTTTGTCAATGATTCGTTCATTGGGTTTTATGTAAATAAAATTCTAACTAGGATCTTGTAAGAAAATGTCTTAGCCTTAAAAATATCATCCATCATATTTGAGACTTGGGTTATGAGAAGGTGCAGGATCTAGAGTCTTTGGTTAACTGATATATAATTGGATTGTATCCCTATTTTTTTAATTAAAAGTGACTTTTATAAAAACATTTAAAATTAAGATTGACCATTTCATAATGAAGGCACGTTTTAATTGAGTTTTAAAACATACAAACGACAAGCAATAGCTAAATGGCAACACAAAATTCATGAAATTATTTGAATCTGTAAATTAGATAGTCTTTCACCTTGATCGTGGTGAAGTAATTTCAAAAAGTTTCAAAAGTGACATTTTTACTTATTTGATATGATTCCAATACAATGGATGCACCAAAATAGTTTTCAAATTTTTTGTAAAATCCATAAGTACAAACTGAGAATACATGAGTCATATTTACTTATTGATAACTTTGATACCATGTTAAACTTATCATTTTTGTTTCTAACAATTGTGATACTGAGGTATTTGCGAGCATTTTAGCTCGTTATTAAACGTGGCATTTTTATTTTTTGTTGTGAGATATTCTATCCTCTGGATTGTGGCTATGTGATTTGGTTTTAAGTACAGTTGGAAGAACACCAAGGATAAAAGGATAAATGACTCTTCCTTGTGACATGACATCTACAACAGCCGGACTGATACACTAGTCCGTATCATCTATCTAATTTTCTACAAGCACATTACTGTAAACACTACAAAGTCTATAAATAATATTTCATGAGAAAGGATGAAATCGGTATGCTTATTGGGAGGGCGTGTCTGTGTATTTCGGCTCACGACATTAAAGGACTGAGTCATTATGGGTAGCGATGCCCAAATACCTAATCTTTCAGGCCATTGCCCCTGTATGTGGTGATACACTACAGACGGTGCATGTGCCCGTCCATGCCCATGGCGGGACGGGTCAGGTACGGTCCATGCATGCTGGGCGCGCGGGCTGGCCACTGTGTGCGTGTGCGCACGCGCCAAGCGTCGCGTGCCAATGCCAAGCGCTACGCGCGGGCGCCAACGCTATCCGCCAGCGCTGAGCACTGCGCGCGGGAGCGGGAAGCGCTACGCGTGGGTGCGGGACGCGCAAGCCGGGCGGCGTGCCATGGCTGTAGCGCGTGGAGTTGTGCGGGGTGCCACGTAGTGGCCCCCCGGGCAGTGCGCGCATTGCGTGTGCGGGGCGCTGGGCTAGGAGACATCCCCCCAGGAGACTAAGGCATGTAGCGCGCTGAGAGCGCCGAGACGGCAAGGAGGCGCATAGCGCTCCCGCGGGTAGTGCTGGGCGCATAGCGCTCAACTCGGGGTCGTCGAGTGTGGCGGCGTCGCACAGGCTGCGCGCGGGGGTGTTGACATGGGCGCCGATGGCGTGTGTGATCGCCACGCCCGCGAGCGCACATCGCCCGGCCCAGCGCACTTGAGTAGCGGTAGAGCAGGCGCCCGCGCGTGGAGCGGCGGCCTTGAGGCTATGTGGCGACACTACCTCGGCACAAAGAGCCTCATCTCGTTCCTTGTATCACCCCTCGTCTTCCCCCATGTAATTATCCCCAATGATGATGTACTCTTTTATGATATTAATGCAATGACCCTATTCCCTGATGGGGCTGCTTTCCCACCATCTCCTCTAACCCCTTCTATGCGATCTTAAGCATCAACAAAGCTTCCGCTGCAAGAGATGAAGGCTGCTCAGTGTTTTGTCCTAAACATTGAGGCCAGTACACGCCAGATTCGAGCCAGAATCCTAGCTCGAGATTTGACCGTGTGACAGTCATTCATAGGTAGTCGGCAAGCTTATGGGTAGCCAATCAAATAATCATTCCAAAGGCGGCGTGGAAGTCCATAGTAACTCGTCCGGGCCACAAAAGAACCCACCGACGTCTAAAAGAGAGAAGTAAATATTAGATACAGAGTGATGGGGTTTCCTAAGAAAGAGAGAGAGAAGGGTTTCCTCAGAAAGAGAGAGGGAAAAGGAGAGCAAGACAAAAAGGGAGAGAGATAGATAAAAAAGAGGTGGGTTTCCTCACAAAGAGAGGGAGAGTACAGAGGAGACAGATGAGCCATGGGATCTTCTCAGATAGAGGAATTAGAAGGAGAGAGATAGAGAGATTGGGAGATGATGTTTCCTCCGAAAGAGAAAAGATGGGTTTCCTCCGGAAGACACAGAGAGCGACACAGAAGGAGAGAGATGGGGTCTCCGTCGAAAGAGAAAGAGATGTGGCTTTCCTCCGGAAGAGAGAGAGAGAGGGACACACAGAGAGAGAGAGAGCGTGACAGAGGAGAGACAGAGAGATGGGGTTTCTTCTGATAGAGAAGGAGACGGCTTTCCCCAGGAAAAGAGAAAGATAGAGGGAGAGAGAAAGAGAGGGAAAGAGAGAGAGAAAGAGAGATAGAGGGTGTGAGAGAGAAAGAGAGATATAGAGAGAGAAAGAGAGAGAAAGAGAGATTGAGGGTGAGGGAGAGAAAGAGAGAGAAAAAGAGAGAAAGAGAGTTAGAGGGTGAGAGAGAGAAAGAGAGAGAAAGAGGGTGAGAGAGAGAGAAAGAGAGAGAAAGAGAGATAGAGGATGAGAGAGAGAAAGAGAGAGAAAGAGGGTGAGAGAGACAAAGAGAGATAGAGAGAGAGAGAAAGAGAGAAAGAGAGAGAAAGAGAGAGAGAGATAGAGAGAGAGGGTGAGAGAGAGAGAAAGAGAGAAAGAGATAGAGAGAGAGATAAAGAGATAGAGAGAGAGATACAGAGAGGGTGAGAGAGAGAGAGAGATAGAGATGTCGAGAGAGAGAGAGAGAGAGAGAGAGAGAGAGAGAGAGAGAGAGAGAGAGAGAGAGAGAGAGAGAGAGAGAGAGAGAGAGAGAGAGAGAGAGAGAGAGAGAGAGAGAGAGAGAGAGAGAGAAAAAGAAAGAGAGAGAGAGAGAGAGAGAGAGAGAGAGAGAGAGAGAGAGAGAGAGAGAGAGAGAGAGAGAGAGAGAGAGAGAGAGAGAGAGAGAGAGAGAGAGAGAGAGAGAGAGAGAGAGAGAGAGTAAGATAGAGAGAGAGAGAGAGAGAGAGAGAGAGAGAGAGAGAGAGAGAGAGAGAGAGAGAGAGAGAGAGAGAGAGAGAGAGAGAGAGAGAGAGAGAGAGAGAGAGAGAGAGAGAGAGAGAGAGAGAGAGAGAGAGAGAGAGAGAGAGAGAGAGAGAGAGAGAGAGAGAGAGAGAGAGAGAGAGAGAGAGAGAGAGAGAGAGAGAGAGAGAGAGAGAGAGAGAGAGAGAGAGAGAGAGAGAGAGAGAGAGAGAGAGAGAGAGAGAGAGAGAGAGAGAGAGAGAGAGAGAGAGAGAGAGAGAGAGAGAGAGAGAGAGAGAGAGAGAGAGAGAGAGAGAGAGAGAGAGAGAAGGCTTTCCTCAGGGAGCCCGAGAGAGAGAGAGAGCATGACCCAGAAGGAGAGACAGACAGACAGAGAGACGGGGTCTCCTCCTCCGAAAGAACTCGCGGCCTTCTTCCATCCTCAACAAGACAACACAAATAGATAAAGAGACACTGAGACAGTCTGATAGATCTCCCACCCCCTCACCGGCGCCCGCCTCTGAACCTGCCGAACCCCCCACCCTCTCCACCACCACCAAGAGACCCCCCGCAGCGCACGACACACTTGACAGCCCCGCCAGGGATATAAAACCCGGGCGCCAACATCACCCCCACCGTCCCCCCACCCGCCCCGCCTCTCCCCCACTCCTCCATGAACTCTCCGTCAAACTCCGCACCCCTCTCCACCCTGAATATCCCCACCGCCGGCAGACCGCACCTCGCCAGCAAGTGCACTCTCCACACCGTCTTCGCCGCGCCGAAGAAGGCCTTCAAAAGCGCCTCCCCCCACCTCCCCGCACCCACCAACTCCCCCATCTTCCTATCGCAAAACTCGCTGAACCCTTCGCTGTAGAACTTGGTCCCCCGCGCGAGCACGTCCTCCCAAGTCACCCTCCTCAGCGCCGCTGCCGCCGCCGCGTTGGCCGCCGCGCGCCGCTTGGGATCGACCACCAGCTCGGCGCCGCCGCGGCGGAAGCCGGCGCACTCGAAGTCCTCGTACATGGCGCTGCACACGCGCGGCTCCGCGCCCAGCCGGCGGCCCAGAACGCGCACCGCCGCGCGCGCCTCCGCCGCGGCGGTGAGGAACTCGCGCAGCGGAAGGTCCGGCGCGCGCGCGGCGCGTGCGGCGAGCTCGTAGGAGAGGAAGGAGAGGACCGTCTTCTTGGTTTCTCGTGAGAAAGGTCGGCACTTGTTGTGAGACACAGCCTCGGTTATCGTCTTCGTCGTTGGAGCGCTCTTCTTCTTGCCTTCTTGTTCTTGTTCTTGTTGTTGTTCTTCTTCGTTCTCGGGGATCTGTGGAAGAGCAGACGCCATGGAAGGAGCTCGCCTCCTGGCCATGGTCTGCCGTCTTGGTTGTTGGAGAGTTAAAACGCCTGTCCTTTATTTTTTTAAATCTTTTTTTTTTCTCCGCGAGGGAGTTTCATTAACTGCCTGGTTGTGGTGGGCCTGGAAATATGGGGTATTTAACCGAAGTGCTTGTAATTTTTTTGTTGTTTTTTTCTTTTTGGGTTTCATTTCTATTTTTTTTCCTTTCCGGCAAGTGGAGTTTCATTAACTGCCTGGGAGTGGTAGGCCTGTAAGTAGGGTATTATTGCCTGAAAACGGTTCAACAAGAGCCCTTGTAAATTTTTGTTTTTTGTGCTATTTTTTCTCTTTCTGCAACGGGATTTCTTTATCTGATGGGTAATGGTAGGCCTGGATTCCTGGAAAAGGTTCTACACGAGTCCCTTGTAAAGTTTTGATTTGTACTCTTCTTCTCTGCTCAGTTATTTCTGGATTGGGTGGAAATTTAGCTTGTGTTATTTTTTGTTGTTGGTTCATTTCGTGTTAATTTTTTTTCCCTCCTGCGACGGAGTTTCATTAACTGCTTGATAATGGTAGGCACCTGGAACGAGGGTATTGTTGTCAGAAAAGGGTTCAACAAGAGTAGTAAAGTTTTTATTTGTAGTCTTGTTATCTGATGAGTTAGCTGTCTGCCATGAAGAAGGTTGGGCTCAATCACATTCCTGTGAAAGATTTAATTGTAGCCTTCATCCCAGATAAACCACATGTCTTGGCCATAAAAGTTAAGTAAAACCCTTTAAATATTTTATTTGAAGGTTAACCTAATACCTCATGCAACAAGTTGAGAAATTTCCTCACAAAATTTTATTTCTACATTATAGAACTAAGGACCAAAAAATGTCAGAAAAGCCCTTGGAAAGTTTCACTCTAGCATGTGTCAGCAATAATATTTTTGTGGACCCGTTAAACTTATTGAGGTTTGGGCTGGAAGTATATTTAATCAATTATTAACTCTTCACGGTCAATTCAAAAGATTTAAAGTATATGCCCGAAAATAACTTGTGGAACACAGGGAGGGCATCAAATGCAATTATTGTTTTGGGGGATGAGACATCCTATTCAGTGCACTAAATTCAGCGTGTTCTCGTCACCCCCCAGTTGCCCTGAAATCAATGCGCATGGTAACGACGTAAACATGTAAGTTCTACAAGTGGGAGGCGGTCACGCCGGTGAGATTATGCTTTCCGTTGACTGCTGCTTAAGTACCACTCCTGGGCCAGTCATCTTGACATTGTGAAGTTGTTCATTTTCTTTATTAACGTAGACATCACTCATTTTGTTGCCATGCGAACGTATATGATGGGACAGAGTGTGATAGTTAGTTTTTCATGTCTCCAAACTCCACCCCCCAATATTAGGGATGGGAAGTGATGGGACCATCTAGCTCTGAACCAGTCTCATCTAGCCTGTGGATTTTGGGCTGAAGAACAAATATGACCTTCACATATTCGGCCTAGTCAACTGGACTCCGAAGGTTGACATTATCCTCATTCGTGTTTTTATGGTTTCTTTTCATTGTAGGCCTTGTATGCGGGCCAAAGTATTAGTGTGTGTCGAGCTTATGTAATAGGGCCCACGTGTTTGTGTATTCGAGGTGACGCGTTTAGGCCAAGGTGTGGGCTTCTCCGTCTAAGGGGGGGGGGACCTTATATCCCTATCATGGGGGCCTTATCCTTTTTTCCTAAGGTGAAGGTCAATATTCACCCCTATGTAAAGGGGGCCGGGACCCCTCTTTGAGAAAAGGAGGAGAAAAAGAAGAAAAAAAAGTATTTTGTTTTATTTTATTGAAATTCTAAGTTTTCTGCTTTGCTACAAAAATGCCCTTCCGAATTTGAGGGTTCCTTGGGAATTAATAACTGCTACCACCACGGCCACCACTCATCAGCGACCGCCGCCATTGCTCACCCGATTGCTCGCCCACCCGGGCTGTGTGCTTGCCCAATTGCCAGGCCCCCCCGCCCCCCGCCCGTGCCACTGCAGCCTGTGCTCGTGGCGCCGTCGCCGCCTCTCACCTGTGTTGCCGCAGCCCCACGCTCACCCACACCGCCGTAGCTCTGCCGCATACGCATTACATTCGCCCAATTGATACCGGAACGATCACATCATTCTGCATCAGGAAGTTTGACAAACAAACAACTAAAAACGTTGGGTTGTGTTAGGTTTGAAAACCAATGAACCGTTGTTCATCGAGAGACTTCGAGGGAACAAATGAAAACGTACAAAAAAAATTATTCATGAAAATTACAATGTTGCGGATGATCTTCGATTAGTTTAATTTATATGAATCTCAAAATTAAATTATAGCAGTGGCAAAGAGGATAATAGTTTAATCAAATTGAATAGTTTATCTTGCTCTAAACAATAGGCATATGATATCCTGAAACTCAAGAAAAGTCACTCACACAGTGAGTGTGGTTAGTGTGATGATTATGATTTCTTCATTGATACACAACTGTGATCGAGTTAGAGAAAGAGAGATAGAAATCAATAGAGAGAATAATGGGAAACGAATGAATAAAGTCCATGAACCTATTAGTACTATATACATAAAGGGGAAGGGGAGACATAGACAGGTCAAATTCGGCAAACAAGAGATAGAGAGAGAAATAGGTGAAATTGGTAAACGATAAAGTCCATAGTTACCACCTTGGATTCTAAACCATTAAAACTTTACCTGATTGATACTCAATATTTAAATGGGAAAGGTAAATTGGGTGGCCACAAGCATGACCAGCAGCTCTCTCTCTCTCTCCATTCATCACAAAAAACCAGCACAACTATCTTTCTCCATCAGTGAGTTTCTTCTAAAATCTTCTTCTTTGGAAGTTCCCACGCTGGAGCTGGAGAATTGACTTAAAGGACTATTGTGAACAGATTTTTCAGATGTCTCTAATTGAAATTCTATTCAGTTAATATTAATAATTAATTCAGATTCCTTAACAGAATTGTCTAATCACGAATTGAGTTGGATATCAGGTAAAGATAAATCTGTTTTAAGTAGCCAAGAGAAGGAAAGGGGAAGGTCGAAGGCAAAAGAGATGATTTATCGTGGAGTATTAATACTTTGAGAAACTAAGAAAAAAAATAGATTCCTTTAAGAAATTTCCTAAACAATGCAATGTTCAAAACATAGTGGTTCAGTAGAAAGATCGGTTTTCGCATGCGTTATGTGTTGGACCTGGTTCAAAACTTCATATAATTTAATAAATTTTGATCAGAGAGACAAATAATTATAGAATATGAAATAAAGTTGAAAGGAAATGCTTAAATGAGAGAAAATTGAATGTTCCAGTACCTTGTGTTATAAATTAAAATTTGGACTCATATTTCGAAAATATGATAAACAAATCAAATAAAAGAAAGCATAAAGAAGTTGCTTTAAATGACTTGGGTACTATAAAAGAAGTTCAAATTCTCTTGAGGACATTCAATGACCAAGATAAAGAATAATAAAAATTTATGAAAATAATAAACTTATCTACCATTTAATTGATTTTGGAAATTAAATCTCATAAGAAGTTTTGAAATCTGATTGACCCAAAAAATTTTGGGTTCTTAAAACCTTTATCTAGATAGATGAACATGATGATTCCATGTAGTGGATGACTTATGGCACAATCATAACGACACCGATAAGAACATGAAACACATCACCTGTGCACGAATCACATTAGTGATTTCGTTGCTACTCCATCCTTGAGCGAGATGAGTCGAGCTACTCATGTGTGCAGCCTCTAGACATATCCACATGATCCTCGACATGTCGATTCTCCTCCTTCACTTTGGCGACCTCCGTTCTACCGCCGTCATCGTTGCTACTCCATCCTGATCACATCTGGAATGGAGAGGAGCTATGGGGAGAAGGGAGAAGAAGGGAAAGGCCCCTGAAAAATTCTGGCTAGGATGAATTTTGTTCAGGGCATTTCCTTATTTATACAAAGTGGGTATTTTCATGAAACCCCCAAAACTTAAGTATATCTTCCAACGTCCAAAAGACCATTCGTATATGACCATTGAGGTCCATGTATTAGTCTAGTTAACAACTCTAGTGGTCCAATAACCTTTATTGGCCTTCTAAATTAATTAACTATATCATCAGAGAGATTAATTAATGTCATATTGATTAAAACCAATTGATAAGTTGAGTCTCCACCCCGTGGGGTACCAAGCTATACCTCGTGCTTTAGAAGATACAAAGGAGTGTGCGTCGGCTCACTTATGGAACCTATTCACTATTTGTTACCATGAACGTATAGTCCCTCATCCACTTAATGGTCCTGGTAAACTTAGGGTATAGTCAATTGTCAAATACTAAATGGTCATCCGAGTTGGTAAAGATGCATTTCAAAATCATTAAGAAACTCTTCTTCGATATTTCACTGCCTTGGCCAAGGACTTCATCCCATCATCTTCCTTGAACTTTCATGTCTTATATCGAGGGTGGGAGATCCCATCTTGAAAACTCAATCATCTTCTTGAACTGCTTGATACACCCGAACTAAGATCATTTAGAATCCTATGATTAGGGACTCATAGGTCATAGTCAACATACAATTGTTTGTCCACAAGATGTCTTTGGTGTCTAAGGTCTATTGACTACTTACACAATTGTGACATGAATCAACTTGATTGATAGTTTGGTAATATCATTCAGAGGTTCTTATGGATCAATTTGGTTAACTCTTTCCACTAATGAGCACCCACTATCTATGTTTAGTGTTTCCACACTAGTGGCTATAGGATCTCCCATGCTGATCATATGAGTGATGCAAGATAATGCTATTCTATCAAGATACTTTGATGTCCGTCTCGAGTATCTTTTGAACAGGAATATTTAAAACACATGCTTTAATACTAGTGATATTCGTATTACGATCTCATCATAATTCACTTAGTCCGATTATGTATCCATGGAATTTATTATAAGCATCACACTGCACTATAATTACTATGTTCTTTTACTGAATATGAAACAAGATGCGGAATGTGTGATTGACTTGCCACCCACATATATTTCCATGAAAAATACAGTTTAAACTGTTTTATCAGTTAAACTAAATTTGAGAAAAAACTTAAACGAGACCAAATCTAAGGGGAAAAGTATAAATGAGAAGATTAAATGTTGATGTGTCTAATGAAAAATTTTGAAAAAATACTGATATTTTGATTACTTCATAAAACTTGGAGACAAAATAAGCCATGAAAATTTTTTTCGAGGACAATCACAAACCATGTAATCAATTGTGCTCAATGTGTAAAAAATATATAAATTATCACAACAATTTTCTCCCTTTTCACAATAACAACTTAAAGGCCAAGTAGTTGATTTCAAACCTATTTTTGATGCGTCTCAAGAATCTCAACCTAGCGTGATAAGATAATAAAATCAATTAGAAATTTAGATCAATACAAGAAATTAGGTGTTTTTGAGGGTATTCTTCTATGGGGATTAACTAAAGAGAGCAATAAGATACAACTCTAAATCTAAGTGATGGTTGATGCTCCTTTGGTTACTTGACTAACGCAAAAGTTGTGCAACAGGGGAACACATACTTTGGTTGGAACACATTCCCAATAGTGGGAGACACTTGGAGATCATTTATACCTATTTATTTACCAACCTTCTTATGGAGATTCATTATCACACTCTCGTTGTTCCAGTTTGACAAAGTTAATGTAGGGCAAAAGCTCTATCATGCTGCTTTCGGAGTATTGTTGATGTAACCAGCACTTGAGTTTCATCAAAATAGAAACGTTTCATGGAAAAAGCATTGAACATTTGTATGTACTAATTCCTCAGGCATTGGAGAAGAATATTTCATGGAAAAAGCAGAGTATTTATACTGGCTTACTAATGGAACAAAGAGGAATGAAGTCTCATGCCAGAGAAAATCTTTGGGAAGAACTTAGATCTTTCTCCGTGAGATCAAAACATGGGGTCATTCGACATTTGACACATTTGTAAGCAGGTCTGAAGCTCATCTTTGATTGAAGTGTTGACGTGATTGTGACATGGCAAGACCCATGAAAGCCTTTTGAAAATCAAAGGTGCTCCATCATCAACTATGCATTTTCTCATCACATTAAAGCTTAGCAAGTATAGACCCCTTAGCATGTAAAGAAATATCCCACTTTGGTCATGAAAAATTAACATTGAATAAAAGGACATTATTTTCTCAAGATCTATCCTCTACCTTGTATGTTGATTGTACAATAATCTCCAAGGAAAGTAGATCCATAAGCTTTTTCTAGTTCATGGACTAGTGTCCAATCCCTAGTCATAATGTCACAGGGTTAGATCCCCTATTTCCTTGCAACACGATGCCACTAGGTGTTTGAAAGAAATGAAAATTTCTCTGTTTCTGTCATCTCGACCATAGGCTCATTCTTGTCTTCCAGCTTCTCAAGTCAGCACTCCGAATTGTAGTGACCATATTCAGACAATTAAGGCACTTGACCCTTCATCGGTCACATGGCCTTGTGCTTCCATATCGGCTCTAACTGCCATCAATCCAGAAACATCCTTCACTGCTTAGGTTGCCATCATTTCAACCACGTTCTTCCTACCTCGAAAACCATCATTTTATCCACATCCTCCATCACCATGGTCTTGACCCCATATTGACTTCTGCCATGCTCCAAACCACATCCACAAGAAGATAACCTACCATCTTTCTTAAAATTTGACTGAGTCAGCAATGCCTATTCATCTTGCCTTGCTTACCGGCTTTTAACTCCTCCTCATTAGCTTCTAATGACCCAATTGCTTCTTCCAATGACATTTTCCCCAAATCAGAAAGCTACTAATAGAGCTGGTAATAGCATCAACCTTGGATGGGGCTCCATGAAACAACTGTTAGTATTGTTGACTTTTCTAAAAAACTTTTATGTCGGTTACTATGTCGGTTGGAACATTAGTTCCTATATATGTACCTAGTTTGAAAATAAAAAAGTAAGTTTTACATTTCATTTTCTGTGATATGTGTTGTGTTACATATCCAAGAGAGTAGTGAGTTTTGTTCCCAAGCCCCTATAGATTGGTATCAGAGCTGGAGTTTTCATAAGGATTGTGGAAGAGAAGTAAAAGCAAAGCTCTAAGAGAAGTAAGATAAAGTTGAGCTTACTTTTAGTTTTTATTTGGTGTTTTTTTTCTTTTAAATGGCTGGGAAAGCACCTTGGGAAGGGTCTATCATTACTGCAACTCCATTTAATGGAGAAAAATATTCTATGTGGAGTTTCAAGATGAAGTCCCTATTTAGAAGTCAGGATTTATGGGATATTGTTGAAAATGGTTTTATACCAGATGAAACAAAGAAAACTGAATTTAAAGATTTGAATAGAAAAGATGCAAAGGCTTTGTTTATTATTCAAGAATCTGTTACTGAAAAAGTTTTTACAAAGATTTCTGAGGCAACTACACCACATGATGCTTGGTATATTTTGAAGAAAGATTTTCATGGAGGTGATAAAGTATCAATAGTAAAATTACAAACATTGAGAAGAGAGTTTGAATCTTTATCTATGAAGGTTGAAGAATCTGTCCAAGACTATTTTACTAGAGTTTTCTTAATTGTGAATCAAATGAGCAGATACGGAGAAGATATTTTAGAGAGAAAAATAGTGGAGAAGATCCTACAAAGTTTGCCCACTAAGTTTGATTAGGTTGTTGCTGCAATTGAAGAATAAAAGGATTTTGATATATATACTCATGATGATTTGATGAGCTCTTTGATTGCTCATGAAGATAGAATGAACAGGTCAAAGGAAAAATCAATTGAAGAAGCATTTAAGGAAAATACTGATTTGTCTAAAAAAGAAGACCAGGCTATGTTGTCACGCTCAAGTCAATTTCACACAGGAAGAGGTAGAGGAAGATCGACAAGAGGAGGCAGATAACACAATCATCAAGGAGACTATTTTAATCAAACAAGAGGATTTGGAGAAGGATATGAAACAAGTTTTAGACGCAGAGGTTTAAGCCGAGGACGAGGAAGATATCAATGGAATAGAAGAGAGGATAAAGAAAATCCAGAAGGAAGAAGAATATTTCAGTGCAATTATTGCAAGAGATATGGGCATCTTGAAGCATACTGCTATTCAAAACAAAATTACCAAGCCAATTATGTGGAAACTGAAGAACGTGACGCATTTATGTCTAATATTACATCTTATTCTGATTTGAAAGATCTATGGTTTCTTGACTCAGCTTGCAGCAATCATATGGTTTTGAACAAAAATATGTTTGTTGAATTTGATAAGACACCAAGAGGAGAAGTTAAAGTGGGTGATGGAAAGAAAGTAAAGATTGAAGGAAAAGGAACAATTGAAGTTCAGACTTTAGGAGGAAAGAAGAGACTGGAAGATGTATATTTTGTTGCAAATTTTCATCATAACTTATTGAGTTTGGGCCAACTGA
The DNA here is from genome assembly GCF_029677425.1 of Wolffia australiana. NCBI lineage: Eukaryota > Viridiplantae > Streptophyta > Magnoliopsida > Alismatales > Araceae > Wolffia > Wolffia australiana. Next base: position 4,696,694 of record NC_135852.1, on the reverse strand, counting down.
TGGAGAAAGGTATGAAATTTCATTTTGAGCATAATACATGTATTGTTAAGAACCAGAGGAAGGAGAAGCCAGTCATGTATATTAACAGCATTGGTAAGAGGATGTTTCTTGTGAAATTAGAAGAGTTTCTCAATCATGCAATGATTTCAGAAGAGATGAATGATACATGGTTATGGCATAAAAGGTTTGGTCATTTGAATTTCAAAGCATTAAGTTTTTAAGTAAACGAAAGCTTGTATATGGCTTACCGTTTATTTTTGAAAAAAATGATATTTGTGAGGGTTGCATTTATGCAAGCAGAAGAAGAGAAAATTTTCAAACGAACATCCATGGAGAGGAAGCGCACCCTTGGAATTAATTCATGCAGACGTATGTGGTACTATGAAAACCTCATCTTTGAGTGGAAGTAAGTATTTCCTACTATTTGTTGATGATTACTCAAGAATGTGCTGGGTTTATTTTTTGAAAGAGAAATCAGAGGTATTTCATAAATTTATTGAATTCAAAGCAATGGCTGAAAATATGTGTGGACATACTTTGAAAATTCTATGTACAGATAGAGGAGGATAATTTCTTTCAAAGCCATTTGAGGATTATTGCAGAAAATTTGGAATTCGTAGACAATCGACTGTAAGAAAGACTCCTCAGCAGAATGGAGTTGCTGAAAGGAAGAACTTGTTGAAGTTGCTAGGAGCATGATGCATGAAAAGCATTTGCCTACTAAATTTTGGGTTGAAGTTGTTGCTGTTGCAGCTTATATTCAAAATATTTCTCTTACGAAAGCCATAAATGATATGACACCTTTTGAAGCTCGGTATGAGAATAAACCAGTTGTTGGACATTTAAGAGTATTTGGATGCATTACTTATGCTTTAATTGATCAAAGTGAACGTGGGAAGTTGGACAAGAAAAGTGAGAAATGCATTTTTGTTGGATATAGTAATGAAAGCAAAGGTTACAGATTATATAATCCTTTAACAAAAAAGGTGATTATTAGAAGAGATGTTATTTTTGATGAGGAAAGCTTTTGGGATTGGAATGAAAATCCTACATATCAAGAAGGAGAAAGGAATTCAGAAATACAAAGAATGAAATGGAGAAAGTATGGTTCTATCCTTGATTCAGATAGAAATTCTGAATCAAGAGTGATTGAAGATGAATCTCCATCACCACAAAGAATGACAAAGTCGGTAAAAGAATTATATGAGACAAGTATTTTTTCACTTTTGTCACATGATGAACCAGTAAGCTTTGAAGAAGCTAAAAGCAAGAAAGAGTGGAAGAATGCAATGGAAGATGAAATTAAGTGTATTGAGAAAAATGACACATGGGAGCTGTGGATTTTACATCTTCAATTAAACGTATTGGAGTAAAATGGGTTTACAAAATCAAGCATGCAGCAGATGGGAGTATACAGAGGTATAAGGCAAGGTTAGTGGCCAAAGGTTATGCACAAAATTATGTAACTAACTATTTTGAAGCATTTTCACCTGTTGCAAGACTTGAAACAATAAGAATTTTGTTAGCCATTTCAGTTCAAAAGGCGTGGAAAGTATATCATTTTGATGTTAAATCTGCTTTCTTGAATGGTATTTTGAATGAAGAAGTTTATGTTATGCAACCTGAAGGATTTGTGGTTAAAGGAAAAGAGGACAAAGTTTACAAGTTGAAGAAAGCTTTATATGGTTTAAAACAAGCAACAAGAGCATGGTATGGAAGGTTACATCATTTTTTGATAAAGTATGGTTTTCAAAGAAGTGAAAATGAACATACCTTATACATCTAGAGGAGCAAAGGTGATATTATGATTGTGAGTATTTATGTTGATGACATGATTTATATGGGATCGTCTGACTCTCTTATTCAAGAATTCAAGAACCTAATGATGTCTGAATTTGAGATGATTGATCTTGGTTTACTTCATCATTTCCTTGGTCTTCAAATATTTCAAGATGAAAAGGGAATATTTATCTCCCAAGAAAGGTATGCGTCAGAAATGTTAAAAAAATTTAATATGATATCATGCAAGTCATGTACTACTCCTATGAATTCAAATGAAAAGTTGACTTTGAATGATGGTATGACATTGGTCGATGAGCACTTTTACAGAAGCATGGTGGGATGTTTAATGTATTTGACAAATACAAGACCAGATATTATGCTATCTGTGAGTTTGGTATCAAGATTTTTGAGTCATCCTTCTACCCATCATTTTGGAGCAGTGAAAAGAATTATGAGATATATATGTGGAACCAAAGATTATGGATTACTATATGATCGATCATCTAATCTTCAGTTGAAAGGATATGTGGATAGTGATTGGGCAGGAGATAGAGATGAAAGAAAGAGTACGAGTGGATATGTTTTTCTCATCGGCTCAAGAGCTGTTTCATGGAGTTCAAAGAAGCAAGAGACAGTGGCATTATCTTCTTCAGAAGCTGAGTATGTAGCTGCAGCAAGTGCAAGTCAACATGGAATATGGCTCAAAATGATTTTGAAGGATCTTGGTGTAGATCAAGAAAAAGCTTTTATTTTTTTATGTGATAACATGTCAACAATTGCTATGACCAAGAATCCAGTATTTCATGGAAGAACCAAACATATAGAGATAAAGCATCATTATATTAGAGAACAAGTCAATGCCGGAACAATTATTATGAAACATTGTTCATCTCTTGATCAAGTTGCAGATGGATTTACCAAGGCTTTGGCTTGCGGAGGATTTGAGAAATTTAGAGATCATCTAGGAGTCAAACAGTCAACATTAAGGAGGATATATTAGTATTGTTGACTTTTCTAAAAAACTTTTATGTCATTTACTATGTCGGTTGGAACATTAGTTCCTATATATGTACCTAGTTTGAAAATAAAAAAGTAAGTTTTACCTTTCATTTTCTGTGATATGTGTTGTGTTACATATCCAAGAGAGTAGTGAGTTTTGTTCCCAAGCCCCTACAACAACTTGGGCACATTATTCTCCAACACTTTCTCTCCCAATGCCTTGAGCTGAGTTGTAAGGCCGGAGATTTTTGCTCCAATATCAGCTATGGAGTCCTCTTTCCCCATTAGGAGGAGCTCTTAATGGATTCCACTTCCCAAAGGCCATAGGATTTTAATACGACCTTCATTATCCTCACCCAGAATTCTTCATTAGCATTGGTGAGCCTATTGATGGCATCTGCTCTGAGTCAAACCTTGAAGCCTATGGAGCTATACTAGAGGCTTCCATAATGGGTCTTTTTTCTTCATCTGCTCCCTTCGATCTAGTCAATTATCCATCATCACCAAAACCTGATGAGACCAAAACCTTCCTGCTCTGATACCAACTGAAGGCCACAAGCTATGGCTACTTCATTGAGAGGGAGAGGAGAGGCTGGCAAAGAATAAAGAAGAGGAGAACATAGAATAACCTAGGCTTATGATTCTTCAACTAGCCGGGTAACCTTTAATAAGACAAGATTTTGAGAGTCATGGGAGGCAAAAAGGGGACGGGGAAATGGACAAAAAGGGCACTCTAGAGTCTTCGTGCATCTTCCAGAGCTATCAATTTCAACTTCTGGATACCATGCGTTGGGCTCATGCGATGCCTTTCAAGCATCATGGGTGTGTTACCATGGAAAACTTGATACACGTGATGTTTGGGAAGTGGCTGTTCTCTTGCAAGGCCCGATATTCTTCCTGGGTCTCGACTGACTTGGTCATAGGTGACCAATTTTGTAGCAGATTTAATTCTTTGGAGCAATTTGAATAGTCAGCTCCTACCTCGACATCTTCCCCATCCAAAATCACTCTCGTGGCCGCGATGACAGCAGGAATGAGTAGCTTGATTTATTTTTGTAACTTGATTTACCGAGTGAATGTCGTCTTCGTCATCTTCTTCACGTGCTTCAAACATGAGAGTGATAGTTTATCTTTCCGAAAGAGGAGGCAGCCAGATAGATGATAGAGAGACATATAGGTATACATATTGGAAGCTAGACAAACAAAAAACAGGCAAAAGAAGGCACAGATAGATATATTTAGACAGATAAATTAAAAAACAAAAAGATAGGCAGATAAGCAGATAGGTGGAGAGACAGAGAGGCAGCGAGATAGACCGAAGAAAAAGAGTTAGGATAAAGTGACAGACCGAGGACGTCCCCCGCCTTCACCGCATGCGGGGATGGTTCAGCTTCCGGGGCCGTCCATTCTGGAGACGACCCTCGCGAAACGCTCTCGTGAGGACCCTGATTTCTCCTCGTTTCCCCGTTACGCAGCTCCCTTCCGGGCCTCTCCTTTCCCCCATGATCACCCCCCGCCCGTGACCATCCTCTCCTCCTCCACCCCTTAAACTCGGCAACCGCGGGGTCGCCGAGGGCGAGGCCTCCGACCATGGCCTCCTCCCCCGACGGCCCCCGCTTCGTCGACATCCACCCTCTGCCCGCCGACGATGGCCCCGCGCCCAAGCCCCGCTCCCGCGCCGCGGCCCGGCAAGTCTCCCTCCAGCCCATCCGCCCTCCCCGCCCCACCGCCGCGGACTTCAGCATGTTCCGAACCAAGTCCTCCCTCTCCAAACCTCCCACCCCTTCTTCTCTCCCGCTGCGCGCCGAGCCCGCCCCTTCCCCCCCTCCGCAAGCCGTCGTCGTTCCCGCCGGGCGCTACTTCGCCGCCCTCCGCGGGCCCGAACTCGACCACCTCCGCGCCCACGAAGACATCCTCCTCCCCAAAGACTCCACTTGGCCCTTCCTCCTCCGCTTCCCCGTTAACACCTTCGGCGTCTGCCTCGGGCTCGGCAGCCAGGCCATCCTCTGGGGCTCTCTCTCCTCCAGCCCCGCCACCGCCTTCCTCCACGTCAGCCCTATCGTCAACTTCTCCATCTGGGTTCTCGCCCTCGCCTCTCTCGCCACCATCTCCGCCGTCTACGCCCTCAAGTGCGCCTTCTTCTTCGAGGCCGTGCGCCGCGAGTACTTCCACCCCGTGCGCGTCAACTTCTTCTTCGCGCCGTGGATCGTGTGCATGTTTCTCACCATCGGCGCGCCGGGGGCGGTGTCCACCGCGCCGCACCCGGTTCTCTGGTGTGCGTTCATGGGCCCGGTGCTCTTCCTCGAGCTTAAAATCTACGGCCAGTGGCTCTCCGGCGGGAAGCGCCGGCTCTGCAAGGTGGCCAACCCTTCTTCTCATCTCTCCGTGGTGGGAAACTTCGTGGGCGCTATCCTGGCCGTCCGCGTAGGCTGGGCCGAGCCGGCTAAGTTCCTCTGGGCCGTCGGATTCGCGCACTATCTCGTCGTCTTTGTCACCCTCTACCAGCGCCTGCCCACCAGCGAGGCCCTGCCCAAAGAGCTACACCCTGTTTATTCTATGTTCATCGCCGCTCCCTCCGCCGCTAGCATCGCCTGGGCCAACATCTACGGCAGCTTCGACGAGGTCTCCCGCACCTGCTACTTCATCGCTCTCTTCCTCTACATCTCCCTCGTCGTCCGTATCAACTTCTTCCGCGGCTTCAGGTATCGAACGTTTGAGAGAGACCAAGATACAGAAAACCAAAACCCTAAATCAGCAGCAAGAAAAATTCAGCATGGCTATTTATTTTCTACTACCGAATATTCCTTAACAGCCGTCTTTATCAATTTATTATATTAACTAAGGTATGGACCGTTCGAGAGAGACCAACATCCTGCCAATCAGAACCCTGAACAGTAGCAAGAAACATGCAGAATGGCCATTTATTTTCTATTAATTAATTCTTTACCGCAGCCTTTATAAATATTATATTGAGGAATTGACCTTTAGAAAGAGGCCAGCATTCTGCCAAAATGTCAACGAGTATCGACAAGCAAAACCCTAAAAAACAGCAGCAAGAAACAAACAGCATGTAAATTTATTTTCTGTTCAGTAATTTTCTATTGATAAATCTTATAAATCTTCTAAAATCAATCTCACCCACGTTGAGCCTGAATAATACCAATCAAGTTCTATGGAAATTATTCATTATTTTATTAAAATATCACTCTCTAATCTTTCATAGAAAATCTTCAAATGGTTTAACGTTGAGCTTGTTATTTGACGGTTAAAACCGATATATTTTGTCTAAAATCCTTTTTAAAAACTCGTATGAATGTCCCTAAACTTGAAAGTTTTTACACATTGACTGTGATATTTCTTAAATACAGGTTCTCGGTGGCATGGTGGTCGTATACGTTTCCAATGACAACAGCATCGCTGGCGACGATCAAGTACGCGGAGGCAGTGCAGTCTCCGGTGACCAAAGCCATGGCGCTGGCACTATCGCTGTTGTCGTCGGCGATGGTGTTCTTGCTGTTCGTCTCCACGCTTCTTCATGCGTTCTTTTGGCGAACTCTCTTCCCCAACGACCTCGCCATCGCCATTACACAGAATAAGGTCGTCAGCGGTAGAAAGAAGGGAGCCATTGACAGCAAGAACTGGCCCTCACAGCCTCAAGACCAGCCGTCACCCGTCCCTCTGGCAAGCGCCAAGATTTAGAGGAGAAGGCTTGAATTTAGAGAACTGTATATGGCTGAGTGTAGAGGATTACTCGCTTGCTTGTTTGAAATAGTTGGAGGAGATGCTTTTTACGACGAGACTGTCATCACATTAGGGAATAAACGAAGATTATAACTCTTTATCTAGGGAGGCAAAAGTAAATTAATTTGGAATGTTGTCGCCCATACATTGTACTGCAAAGATAATTATTTTATCAAAATAGTTATTGATAAAATCCAAGTCATAGATGTCAAATGCGATCAACATGTTGTTTAAAAGGGAATGAAGATTGTTGTTTTTCGGCTAATAAAACGATCATGTAAACGTCTTGTTTAAACATAAGTTAAAGATACTTTCCGAAAAATGGGACTATAACAGTCTATCTGTGAATTTATAGACTCGACTTTGAATTGTCCACACCCTAGAAATGGGGTAGCCGGTAGATATCCACATTCATTTTTTTCTCGATGTAGGGTAAGTGGGTTTTCTAGGGTGACGGTCTGAGGATAGAATTTTTCGAGATATAAAATTACGTAAATCATCAGATAGAGTGGGTTATGTTTTATTTTGAGAAGATTTTAGCGAAGGACACTATACATCTTAATCCTTGCTAGAAGATGGAGAGTCGGAATAGATGACTAAGAATATGAAGTAGATGTCTGAAAAATAAGGCTCTCTCCTTCTTTTCAGACAAGGGAACAGAAGAGACAAGATAGAGAGGGAGACTGGAGAAAAGTACAACTGGATTTGTAAATCATCAGATACATAAAATGCACATAGATAGTGCATAGATACTGCTTTTCAAAGCAACTTTAGGAATTAACCTTTAAAGTAAATTCAGAAGACATATAATGGAAGAGTTCTGAAATTTCTGGAAGAGTTCTATCTCTTAACCCTGGCTTTTCAAACCCATGATCAAGATTAAACCCAACAATCTCCCCCTCAATCTTGATGTCATCCTGCATTAATCCACAAACCAATGGTTATGAATGATAGTTGACTTTGACACTGCTCTTCAAATAATGCCTTTTTGATCCAAAGTGGTACTCCCAATCACTAAGATTTTCTTTATCGTTTCATTACAATAAACAGCATTCTTTTCCCTTTGGGATGTATTTGATACATCTCTTTGACTTTTTTTCGTCTTCTTTGCTGAGGCTTCTTCTCTGTGTTTGATAACTCAAAGTTAGATTTCACTTTTCCTTCAGGATGAATTTAATCGAACTTCTCCAAAATCAGATGGGAATTTGCAAGCAGCTCAATAGAGGCCATGTCATCAAACTCTATAGTCATGAACCCGTGATCTCCCAAGAACTTAATCTTGTGCACTTCATCTGTCCTTTAAACCTATCCAAATAATCTTCAAAGGGAGTGATAGAACCCTGCCTGACCCATGAATAGTCCCTTTCATGAGTACTCAAAGAACATAACACATAGTTATCGCAAAGCAAGAAATAAGCACGTTACATGGGATTTGGAACATATAATTGATAGTGGGGGGAAGGGGCATGTGGAATTTTTTCTCGCTTTTCTCCAAAACCTCCTCTTAGTCTAGAGTCTTTTACAAAGAATAAGTCCTTCCATTTGTTCATGTTGTTCATCTGGAACATAACACACATAGTCAATGGCTCCATCATCCTAGATTCAGGGTACAAAAAGGAGCCCTCCAGATTCTCCTTTAGAATCTTCTCCTCCTTTGTCTTTGTCTCTGACAATTATTCGTCAAGGGAAGTGAGAGTATTACTTGAAGTACATTTTCTCACACTATCTTCTTCTTTCGCAAATGATATGAATCTTGCAGGCTCCGTTTTGTATCTTGAATCTTGGATGATGGAACCATTGACTCTTGGCGACAGAATCAGAACTCTTTGTTGAAAAAAATCCCAAGATGCTATGGTGAAATGTGGAATATAACACCTCAGACACGATCAATATGATGGCGTATATATATAAATATTATGAACCTTGTATGTCATCAACATGACGTCAACATCCAAGGTTCTTGGTGTTATGCATAGGCTTGTCATATGCTGCAGTAGAGAAAATCCTCTTGAATTGACAGGACAAGGAAGTAACCATCACAGAGTAATGAAGACGATAAATAAGGGAGAGATAGGAGAGAGTGGAAGAAACAAGAATAATGAACAACATAAACCCCCTTGGCGGCTGTAATTCATATTCAGGTTCAAGGGGGTGAAAAGCCTTTAAAATAAGAGGGACATGGGGCCTAAATGGGCCTTTCCTCACAAAATGACAAGAGGAGGGGAGCGTGTTTTGATTGCCACACACCTCTCTCTTAGAGGGGGCTTTGACCTGTCAAGCCCCTCCTCTCCCAAATTCCTGCGGTATTCTTGATCTAGGTATTCTTGTCGTTTCCCCACGTTGCAGGCGCTCCACATCCATCAAGGTACATGTAATATGCACCAAGTCCAACAAATGTTTGAACTTCTCCTTTGTGACAACCTTCGTCAATATTATAGCGACATTTACCTTCGTGTGCACGTTTTGAAGAATAATCTCCTCGTAATTCAACAACTCCCGGATCTTGTGATACCCTACAGCAATGTGCTTTGATTGTGCTTGGTAACTTTCAACTGATCTTCATTCTTCTCATTTTGACATTTAGATGAAAAATAATGATATTTCTCAAAGTTGTACCACCTAATACCAGGCTTCTTCCCACATTAATCTTCAAAATAGTCATTGCTCCTGCCATGTCATTGTCCACAACCTGTGCCTCTTCCATGCCCTTTTCCATGAGAATTTTCTTCATGATGATTGACCTTCCCCAATTCATAGGATTGTGGAGCCTACTCCTTATAAGTTCAACGATCACAAACCTTCTCTTCGAGGATTTTCAATGATCCAACTGCTTCATCCAGGGTCATTGACTCAATGTCACTGAAATGTTCGAGCTTAATGGTGATGGAATTCATCCTTTCAGGTAGCGCTTGGAGTACCTGACTAGTCTCACACAACATTTCTCCCAAGTTTTTTAGTTGAGAGAGAACGCTAGAGAGCCTTCTTGCAAAGTACACCGGTAGTGCATGAAGAGGTTGCGGGGAATTCAGATCGTGACGAGGCTGAGTGAATCCGGGCGTGAGTGGCCCACTGGACGAGGAAGATTTTGGGCGTTCCGGGCGTTGAACGGCCCTGGTAGTGAGTAGATGTCATTGTCGTAGAGTCAGGCGTAGGCGACTACCCGCGCGCGCGAAGCGTGCGTAGGGTGCGCGGAGCGCACGGAGCGCGCAGAGCAGCGCGCGCGGGCGCTGAGTGCCGGCGCGCGCGTGGAGTGCAGGTAGTCGCCTACGCCTGACTCTGCGACAACGACATCTACTCACTACCAGGGCCGTTCAACGCCCGGAACGCCCAGAATCTTCCTCGTCCAGTGGGCCACTCAACGCCCGGATTTGCCCAACCTCGTCACGATCTGAATTCCCCGCAACCTCTTCACGCACTACGGTGCCGAGGTACGCCTAAACTCTTTGGTGTCGAAGTGTTCTCCGTTCAGTGTTTTCTCAAGAAGTTTCCACCGCCGTCAGAATTAAATTTGGTTTAGATTTTCTACTTCTTCTCCCTCTTTCTCGAGTGTTTCCTCGCGACGTGAATTTGGGTACTGATTTCGGTGCTTAGGCATCGTCGCGGTGGGGGAAGACAGTACTCCCGCCCTCGATAAGGGTCGGAGCTGCACCACCAGATTTCATTGGTTTTAAAGTCCGAATCCGACCGTGTGAATTTCTGTGGACTGTTTTATCCCTCCCTACAAACCCGTCTATCACCCTTTACCCGTCGTCAACCCATCCGTCTCCTCAGTCGCTCTTTTCTTAGTCGTCCATTCCTTAGTCGTCCATTCCGTAGCCGTCCTATGTCAAATTGGTATCAGAGCATTTGCCTTACTACCGGTATGAATTTACTTACCCTTCTTGCCTACCCTTCTTCTTTCTCTCACATTTGCCTTTAATATCCTCCATAAGCCAATGAGCTTCAAGCAAAACCTCCATTTGAGTGGCACACAATTTATAGTTGACCTTGGATAGGTCAGGGATAGGTCAGGGAACCACACTGGGAAAATCCATTACTATCACTTAACATCGAAGGGTCAAGATTCAACCCCTCTATGAAATGGATGTTGGGTTCTACAGATCTTGATTTAGATCAACAACTCAAAACGATCTGTAACAGGATACTTAAATGGAATCGTAACAACATCATTAAAACCATAAAATGAATCACTTGTGTACGGATCACATCCGTGCTCTCTTGGATACTCGAGTGAGACGTTTCAGCCTCTAGACATATCCACATGATCCTCAACACCTTGGTGAGCTCAGTTCAACCCCCATTGTCATCATTACGCCATTCTGATCACATCGGGAATAGAGAAGAGCTACAGGGAGTAGGGAGAAGGGAAAGGCCTTTGAAAAATTCTGTTCTAGGTTAATTTCATTCAGGGCCTTCCCTAATTTATACTAAGTGGGTAGTTTTCATAAAACCCCACAAACTTAAGTATATCTTCCAATGCCCAAAATACCATTTCCATGTGATCCTCTAGGCCTATGTATCAGTCTAGTTAACGACTCGAGTAGCCGAATGACCTTTATTAGCCTTTCATATTAATTAACTATATCATCATAGAGATTAATTAATGTCGGATCGATTTAATCCAATTGATAGGTTGAGTCTCCAACACATGGGGTGCCAAGCTACACCTCGTGCTCTAGAAGGTGAAAAGGAGTGAGTATTGATTCACTTATGGAACCTATTCAATATCGGTTGCCATGCACGTGTAGTCCCTTGTCCACTTGACGGTCCTAGGATAACTTAGGTTATGGTCAACTATCAAACCCTAATCGATCATCCGAGTTGGTACTGATGCACTTTGAAATCATCGGAGAACTCTTCTTCGATATTTCACTGCCTTGGCCAAAGAATTCATGGCATCATCTTCCTTGAGCTGTCACCTCTTATATAAAGGGTGGACGATTCCCATCTTGACTATTCAATTGTCTTCGTGAACTGCTTGATGCACTCGATTTAAGACCGTTTAGAATTCTATGATTAGAGACTCGTAGGTCATGGTCAAAGTACAACTGTGCATCCATAAGATGTCTTTGATGTCTCAGGTCTAAGAACCACTTAACACAATCATGGCATTAATCAACCTGATTGACAATTTGGCATGATATCATTCATGGTTTCTTACAAATCAAGCAATTAAGTGAGCTCTTTCCCTAAGGAGCACCCACTATTGGTTGTAGGATGGGCCATACTCATCATATGAGTGAGGCCATATAGTGCTACTCTAGCTAGATAACTTGATGTCCTTCTTGAGTATCCTTTGAGTCCCAATATTTAGAACACATGATTAAAGACTAGTGATTTCTGTCTTACAATATCATCATTATTCTCTAAGTCTGGTGATGTATTCATGGGCTTTATTATAAGCATCACACATGCACTATAATGAATATGTTCCGTTAGTTAACATGGAATGGGATATGAATATGCTTGTCTTCCACATATAGTTCCATCAATGGACAATTAAGAGAGAGACTAAGAGAGGGATAAGGGGAGAGGGAGATATAGAGTCAAAGAAATAGGGAGAAAGAAATCACTCACACTTCTACTCAAGAATATGTATCATGCGTGTTCAGATTGACTCAAGGATTATCATACAACATCTTGCACAAACTCTTGGTGAAGGCGTTTGTAAGTTTTATGTAGTTGCCACAAGGAATACAAATGATCATTTGATATGCCGTCTTCAATTACTTGCAGTCCACCTCAAAATCATGAAAGTATCATCAAAATAGGGAGTAACAAGGATTATAACTCTTTATCATGATCTCATTACGAAGGGGATTTTTCGCTAATTCGGATTCAGTAATGGCTGTCCCATCTATCCCCATTCATATTATTTATTTTGAATCATGAAATATTCAATTTTTTATCAGTAATAAATAACATCTTTCATCCCAACCTTATTTCTCTATTTCTTTGTAATATCTATAATTTTCTTGTTCTTTCACTATCAATATATTATTTGGTGTATCTGAACTGTTAAAGTAAAGGTTTCTCCAATCACACTTTTATGATCTTTTTTATAGAAAAATGGAATTTTATGATTTCAGTTCAAGTGTTGAACTGGAATTTTATAATTTTAATGGCCTAGAAAATAATTTTCATGTATATATGAATGACCATTGCTTCCTCAAAGAAAAATACCTAGGTTCTTAAGGTGGGGCTTCAGGGACAAACTGTCGAGGACACAATATTCATATAATGTATGGATGATTATTCTACCTCAACATTTGGTTGGATGGTGGAAAATCCCTTATTGTTAGTACTCCGGATAGGTGATACAAAGGAAGATGAAATGCAAGGAATAATCAGTATCATGAAAGAAAAATACACAGGGAGAAATAGAGGGAGAGATAATCAGTCAACATGATCTTTGCGCAATGGAGTGATAGATGACCTCATTGAGACTTTTATGTTAGAGCAATATTAGGTTTTTAGAAATCAACTGTTTTCTTACTTGTAAAAGTACATTGATATATTTGTTTTCATCTTGAACCCTGTCAAGAGAAAAGAGCATAATTATATAATCTCCCAAGAAATCTTTGGCATTAGTAGTCTCCTTTACTTCCATCTACAAGAGTATCTAAAGTATGTCTCCATATCTTGCATGCCTAAGCTCCAAGATGAGCATTCTCCTCATCAGCAACACTTTTCTTTGGAGAACCCCTTTAGATAGGCCAAGACATAAATCATTATGACACATCAAAATTTTTTTCCACATGTTGACCTTGAAAAGTTAAAAAGGCTGATAGATTAGTAAGTCTAGTGTTGATGGAAACATTATGCAAGAGAGATGGGTTGATATGAGTTATCACTTAACATTGATCTGAAAACTGGAAACATTTAAACCAGAAATACAACAAAAAGTATAGATAAGCCAACAAGACATGAAATGGTCAAATTAGCTTTAAAATTTGAAAAAGTGATATCTTGCTTACCTCCTAGTTGTGTCTTTATCTCCTCTATCCATCCATCTTCTCAGATATATACAAAGATCTATTCTCTATGTAAAAAAGACACCCATGAATTTTTTACTAATTATTATTTACATAATGATTTTATTCGTAATAATTATCATTTGGGTCTGTTCTTGAATTTTGGGAATGAAAGATTGGAGGAGAGGTGATCTAGTCAACAAGTACGAAGAAAAATCAATACTCATTCTTTAGGTACGTGACAACGATGTTAGTGTGATATTCTATTCATTTCAGAGTCCTTTATTTGTAATTCTTCTAAGCTTAAAATTTTGGAGGATCGCCTCAGATTTTTGCCATCCCACACGATTGACTAGCGTATGCCTGGTAATCACAAAAATGATAATTTTCACAGAATTTTTGTGTGTTTATTATCATTGAAATAATCATAAGTCCATGCTATTAATGCTTCGAATGGAAAATGACATTTCGAAAAGGAAATTCAATTTTTTCTGTATTTTATGGTATTATAACATGGCGGTCTTACATAAGTTCCATAAAAATATTTAACACTAAAAAAACATATATTTAGATTTACATAAAAATTTTAAGGGTTTATTATATTTTTAGAATGATATTTTTTATTTTTATGGATTTATATTTATATTGAATTTATTTAAATATTTTAATTGAATTTCATGATTTTTTACACTCCTAGAATGGTGTACCATGCTGGTAATCTGCCACATAAATTTGAGGAGATTAATAGTCAGGCAAGACAGATAATTAAATTACTCAAATTTCTCCAAATATAAATGTTGACATCTAATAATCCAAAATAGGCTTTGGGCTGAAATTGTGATGGCACTTCCAAATTTTGATGGGATTACCATCTTGGATCTATAAATAGAGCTCCCATCCTTGTAAAACATATACCCCAGGGTTGTGTTCATAATTACTAATTAAAAAGTTATTTACTCATTCAAAATCTCGTTTGGGTCCTTTAATGCATTCCAAAAGTGAACTTAAGGAATAACATTAAGATCAATATGCATGGAGAATTCTAATGGTTGTTTTTTCATGATAATATTGATGAAAATTTTACGTTTTAATTTTAAAGCATTGATAAAGTTTACTTATATGAATATAACAAATTATTACCGTATCACATAATTTTATAATGCTAGAATTTCCTTCATAATAAAAATTTTAAAGCATTAAAATTTTAAGATAGATATTTTGGAGAATAAAGTCATTTTAATGAAATGTACCTCCAATTTTAAACCAATTTATAAACCAGATGATCATCCAGATTTACTAACCTTTGCGTAAAGGGGGGGGGTGAATGCTGAGTATATGATGCAGGATGGCATCGGTGACGTTGTCCCGAGGGTACTGAGTTGATGCTCAGATACTGGGGTGATAGCGGGCATCGTCGAAGATGTCGTTTGTTGGGTGTGGATCTACAGAGATGCGACTATGTAATGGAAAGAATCCTAAGCGGATGTACGTGCAGGGCCCTACTCATGGGGCTTGCCAAGCTCCAGGCTCCGGGGTGGCCGATTGATGACGGTAACAGTGACCTCCTGACACTCATCAGAATGACGATGGTGTCTACGGCTCCAAACAGACTGAGTTCGTAGGTGCTCTCACGTAACGAACGGGCCGGGCATGTACCTAGGGAAAACACTCGGTAGGTTCTTTTGTGTCAGTTTATCCCCTCACATACTCTATCCCGAGCGCAGTGGAGTGCAATTGAAAGATATACGACAAAAGATGAATTAAATCGGCGAGCTAAGGGGGCAAGGTACCTCCTTGGTCGCGTCGTCCCATTGTCAAAATATTCGTCGGTGTAGTAGCCAGTGCGGACAGGTTTAGCGGAGTCGTGCGGGGGATAGGCACAGCGTCGCTCGACTGGTGGCAAAGACGTGGCGTAGGAGACGTGAAGCTGAGGAGAGAAGGCGAGGCAGGGAGCGAGGCCCGCGACTCAGCACAACAGCCGGTAGCACGGCAAAGCACGGCAGCTCGACGTGGTGAGAGCGCATGGGTGACCCATTGCTGTAGGCAGCGTGCGGGCGACTCGGTGCGACGGGCATTGATCCGACAGTAGGCAGAGCATGGCAGCTCAGCTCGGCAGGAGTGTACAAACAGTGTGACGGGCAGCACGCAGATGACTCGATGTGGCGGCGGCGGTAGTGGTGAGCAGCGGCAGTGTCGCTGGCGGTGGCGACGGCGCAGGTAGGGCAGTGGGGGTGGCGTCGGGGCGGTGGGAGCGGCAGCGGTGATGGCGGCAGCGAAGGCTACGGCGTCGGGTGGCGGCGGCGATGACGGCGGCGGCAGCGACGACGGCGATGGCAGTGGCAGAAAATGGTGACGTCGAGTGGCAGCGGCGACAGAAAATGGTTGTGACGAGCGGCAACGGCAGCGGTGACACCGAGCGGCAATGGCAGAGGCAATGGTGGCAGCTGGCGGTGGCGGCGGCGGCAGCGGCAAGCACCCTCCCCTTTCCCTTCTCTCTTCCTCTTCTCCCTCCTCTCTTCTCTTCTTCTCCCTCCTCTCTTCTCTTCTTCTCCCTCTTCTTCTTCTTCTTCTTCCCCATCAGGATTCTTTCCAAAAATTCAACTTGACTTGAGTTTTAGGGCACCCATCCATCCCTTATATAGGGATGGTAATAGGCCCCTTAAAAAGGATCCAACAAGGGGGGTCCAATAAACATGGGAGCCCCCTTAAAAACCAAAAACAAATACTAAATTTAGAAACAATGGTTCGAAAGGGGCGGTGCGAGTGGATATGGCCCAAACTTACGAGTGATGAAGTGCCTTTGCCTTCCTCTTGGCGTGCCGATCTGGCAAGGCTCGAGCCGGCGGTTGTCGCCGGCGATGGCATGGGCTTTGGCGTCGTTCTTGATGGAGTGGGATCTCCTGCTCTATCAGTATACTTATAATTCCATTTTTTTGAGTCATTGTCAGAGTGTCTACGCATGGAGAGTGGTAGTATAATAATATAAATATATGCAGAAAGTTTTAGGATCTAGGAGTATTATCTATGTACTGTTTCACTTAAGTCTCACCCAAAGTTATTCAGCAAAAAGTTACATAAATTATATTATGGAATGTGCTAATTTTCCAAATGGGAATCTTATTTAAAACTAATAATGCTGCTCTTCCCTACATAATAAAATATTTTTGGGAAGTATCATGATCCTATAGTAATAAAGTACTTTATTATATTTTCATTATTATCCTTAATTTTTTATGATTTCTAAATAATGGGGATACAAATAAGGACTCTTTTAAAGTATAGAATAGAAAACTTATAATAGAGACTACGTATACCATCAAAATGGCAGATGTATGAAATGTGGGTGCTTTTTTCCTCAAACTTGACAACCACAGAAGACAAAGATGAAATTCCAAATTGTAGAAATGTTGACATCTAATACTGAAAATTTTTATAGAGGTTTTACAGGTTAATATATGGGTATATGGGGTATCGACTTAACTTTATTGGATAGTTCCGGAAACCCAATTTCCCAAGATGTATCTCAAAAATGTTTAAAATAGAAAAATAAGCAAACAATATTTCAGTTCCAGATCCATCATGAAATTATGTCAGATAGATTGAAATATAGTCAGATCAAGTTCCAGATCACATCTCAGATAGATTGAAATATAACCTAATATATATAGGAATATACATTTGGTTTTTTTGGGTAGTGATGAACAAAAAATGTATAATGAAGTTGTAAGTTTATATTTAATCAAGTTATTGAATTTATAATATGGAATCACTTTGAAAGTCAGTGCGTTGTGCCATGGTGAGTATGAGATTTTTCTTATGACACTTGGTGAATTTATAAGCACTTTATGAAACTGATTTTAGTTAAGAAGATGCAGAAATTAGTGCATAACAAGCTCAAACATAATCATCACTTAAATGGAAGACTAAATGATTTAAATCTTCGGCGAGTAATAAAGGTTCACATAACATGAATGAGAAAAATATAATTCACTGCTAATATATGATAATATAATTAGTTTTTATTCTTAATGTATAGCTTTTATTCACTCACAATTTTCGCATTCAATTTCATAATAAAAAATTATGAATCACTATGTTTAGATGTGAATAGTGAGAATATGTATACAATAATATTAAAAATCATGATTTTAATAATTGTATTCATAATTGATGAAAAAACATAAAAGTGCATGATAGATGTGCATTTTATCATACCCAACTAAATAAATAATTTATAGACCACCTAAAATGACAATACATAAAGAAAATATGAGATGTATACCCAGTCTTACATGTGAGGCTGTGTTTATATATCGTATGATCTATCTTACTTTTTGAGCTTTTTGGCTCAGTGGAATCTTGTTGACAACGTTCTTAACTACATAGTTCTTAACTTGTGGTATCCAGTCTGGCAAGCCAAGCAGATGTGCATTGAGAATATATGGGTGATGACATTAATATCACATCTTAAGTGATCAAAATGTAAATGATAAGCACATTAACTCTTACTCCCAATTCCAATTGTCTTGGAGTCCCTTAAAATATAAACTTCTGTAAAATTTGAAACCCTAAATTCCATGAATCAGCAACCTAAGTACATTATTAGTGACTGTAATACAAGTGAAAGATAATAATTCTCCTCACCTCAAGTATAGATCTCAGTCCAATACTAAGGATGTTGCCTGATGTAAAGAGTATCACTCCTAGATAACCTCTATAAGTATAATAGACAAAACACATGGATGGAAGCTTCACCTAGAGTGCTGAATCCAATAAAAAATAAGCAAGAAGTTTAAGATTTTTTACTCCTAGATAACCTAAAGTTGAACAGTC
The DNA here is from genome assembly GCF_029677425.1 of Wolffia australiana. Taxonomy (NCBI): domain Eukaryota; kingdom Viridiplantae; phylum Streptophyta; class Magnoliopsida; order Alismatales; family Araceae; genus Wolffia; species Wolffia australiana. The sequence continues at coordinate 4,678,365 of NC_135852.1, read as the reverse complement.
AAATAATTTATCTTCTAGGTAAGTTATCTTAAAGATAACATTTGCGTTCACTCCTAAAGTCCCACTATCCTATTTGGTGTTTACTGGACACTTCTGTTTACATTCTAACTTTTGCCTTATGGGATAGGCAGCAGGAGATGTAGAATGTAGGAACTCTTCCTAGCACATATCCAGCCGATGCGTCACCTAAGTAGACTAGCATCATTTTCCATGATGAGAATTTGTCTCCCTCAGTGTGCCAAACAAGATTCACTCTATTACTAATGCTAGCACCTGACTGGCAAAAACTCTACGCCTTACTAATAAGATATTTGTGTATATATTATTGACTTTAGTTTGAGACTCTAATGGTGATTGAGCAGTAGAGAAGAGTGAAAACCTATTGATATGAGTGTTCTTCAGGCACCTTGATGAACTATATAATTGTAGTATCTTTCAAGTCAATCACTGTTCCATCACAGAACCTACAACACTAAGGTTTCTTGTTTCACTATGTCTCAAAAACACATTGAAAGTGTACCTTCTTAAAAGCCTCTAAGTTATTAAAAAAATTGTTGTCAAGTTTTATATGAGTGTATAAAGTTTATATGGGACACAATTGTCAGTATGCCAACTGTACAATAAAAAAGAGTAGTGAAAAATGAAACACCCTATCCATGGAGAAAAGAAAACATTTACACTTGAAAAGGTATAAAAAAAGGATTCTGAATTTGACTTTCCGAGATTGGATGCTCTAACCATTTCATGAAAACATTTACCCAAAGATTGGATGATCTTCAGGTGGCTTGTGTTTCAAAAAAGAGTGACGAGTCTTCCGAAAGAAGATGTATCCTGACGCACCGACGGAATGCATATTGTGCACAGGAGGAGAAGAGAATTGTAATCATCTATTCTTCGAGTGCCCTCTTGGTTGCATGATTTGGGCTACTCGAACTCCGACGGCCGTGAACTCGACATCAGAGGAAGCCTTTTGGGACTCAATACAGAGACTCGGCTCTAAACATTGACAAGTGGGGGGAAAAGCGTTGGCAGTACTCTGGGGAATATGGTGCCACAGAAATGACGTGATCTTTCATGGGGGGACGGCGTAAGGCATGTAACCAGAAAAGAGAGGATAAACCCCTTTGTAATAGAGCCTTACAGCTTAAGGCATGTAACCGGAAGGTGGTTACGACCTTTTTCGGGTGACCGCATTTTTGTTATTCAAAAAGAAAACGAGAAAACCTGGAATTCAATTTCTACAGACAATGACGCAATATAAACTGACTTTTTGGTGAGTAAAATGGATTGGCAATAGAGAAGAGAAACCCTTTGGGGATACAAATAATAATAATAATAACAAATTCTTCATAGCAGTATATATATGGGTAGCGGTAATAATGGGCTTGAGGAAAACAGGCTGAAAATAAAGGATTTGAGGCACGTGACGACCCATTTTAAGGTTGCTTTCAGGGCTTATCGGCCTGCTTGGTTATCTTCTGGGTGATTCCTTTGACTTACTGGAATCCAAGAAGAAAACTCCATTGCTGACTTTGGCATGGGCCCCCTTGCCACTGTGGGCAACTGCAACATGATGTTATACAAAGGACACTACTTAAATGATTATACTAATAATAATAAGATAATGATGATGATGAAGAGGTAAAGAAGAAAGAAGAATGATTGTAAGAAGAGGAATATGAAGAAGAAGATGGAAAAGAAGAATATTCAATGGAAAAATGAGAGTAAGAAAAACAAGAAAATAACAAGAAAAAGGAGGAGAAGACCAAGAAAAAAAGACAAAAAAGAAGAACTAGAACAATAAGGAGAACCCAGAGAAGGAGAAGATGAGGAAATAAAAGAACAAGAATAAAAAGGAGGAGAAAAAGAACAAAAAGGAGAAGAAGAAGAGGAACAAGAAGAATAAAATTAAGAAAAAGAAAGAGGAGAGCAAGGAAGATGAACCTGCCAAAGTGGACTAGCTGGGACCGGCTTTACTTGTGGAGGTGTTTGCCTCCTTTTCTCCCTTGCTGGTGTCCTCAGAGCGACTTTTTACTGCGTCTAGCTGCTGCTGCAACTGAAAATCGTCACGGAATTATGACAGACTACATCAGTAAAGTACGATAATAAAAAAAAAGAGAGACGTAAAAACCAGATACGGGAAGATGGGTTTATTAAAAGTAGAGAAATCGAGACCTCAAGAAATATACAGATGGGTTATATCATGAGGCACACGAATATGGAAAAAAAGCTTATGCTAAATACTTTAGAATGAGAGAACACTGTAGAAAATACAGAATAATTTTGATTGTGTGCCTGAGCAGAAAGACTTAATTCTCAAAAGGTTCTAAGATGCTTTTATGAAAAAAATAAATCAAGAACACAAAAAGGGGATAAAAATCTTCTCATCCCCTGTAAATTACCGAAACAGAGAGGTTGGTGAAAGTTTCACAGAAAGAGAGAGATAGAGAGGATCTATTTATGTGAATATAATCTATTCACTTATACAAAATGGCCCGAACAATGTTCCACAGATAATGCTCACCTGCAGTTGTTTCATTTTTGTAGCAGTCAACTCGTCGGTTAAGTTAATCATCCTGCAGCACAAAATAGATGCAGAATTAAAAAGGGGCAATAACCATAAGGATTTTTTTTCAAATAAACACATTATTTAAATATTGAGGATGAATCTCAAAGGCAAAAAATAGAACCAGCCTTAAATCTGTATACCTCGTTTGCAGTTCTGAGATCTGAGAGAGAAACATCTGCTCTCTTTCGGATGCCCCCAAGTCAACCTAAATTAAAAAAAATGATCATGAACATTTTTGTGGATACAAAACTGTTAAAGTTCCATCCTTTTAGTCCGATACACTAAAAAATTGATGATAAAAATGCCCAAAAGTGCAATATTTGAAAGACGAGGACACACAGTAGAAAGCTGAGAGGACCCTACCAAATTATTATCTGCATTGGCGGCTCGGGAAGTTGCACCAACTTGCACAATATCGAACAGAGCCTCAGGAGTGTCATTTAAGTTAAGAGATAAAATGGAAAATAAAAATAAGAAACTCCCAACCTACCATCAGCTGAGTCGACAAGTTGAAAGCTGTTTAGCAGGTTCGTAATAAGCTCCTACAAACATGGCAGGTAATAGTCAAAATCAACAGTTGATTAAAATTAAAAAAAGCTCAAACCTGTTGAAAAGAAATTTGTTGTTGAAGATTCTGCAGATGGGGTAACATGACGGAGGCAGGCATCATGACGTTATGTACTTCCTTTGCTGGCTGTGTTGAAAGCTGGATAAAAATCACAAGTGTGGAATCGATTAAGATAATAAGCACGAGAAAAAGTAATGAAACTAACTATAGAAATTCATGGGACAATGTTAACAAAAGTTCCGGACTTCAGGATCTCTATTAGAATACTTTTTAGTTATATGAGAAAAATCGAATTTATATCAAGTGTTTATTCGTAGTCATTTGAAGATTGAATGGTGAATAGACGCATGGAAAATCTCCGACACTATTCTTCAATCGTGGACGAAAAATTAAAATCGGGGAAGATCAGATTGATTGACATCAATAACTACTTGAATTCAAAAAATTTGGCCCTTAATTTTGACAAGTAATTTCAAGTTTAAAGCGATTCCAAAAGATCTGATTAGCACATACCAATGCCTTTGCAGCTATCCAGTCACCTACGCTTGCAGACTTCCTCAAAGGAGATCCCTGAAAGAGTTATTTTAAAATCCAGAGAGCGACAAGAAAAAAATGAATAAACGAATATTTAATAAATGAACATAAAAATATTGCCTACAAACCTGGGAAACCTTTCTTGAAACTGCGGATGATGGAATATCCTGAAATTCATGTACTTTCCTCAATCGTATAATTCAAAAATAGATAGGTATTCCTTAAGGCCCAAATAGGTACCTTAACAAGATCTACATTTTCCGACGTTACGGAGAACCGACCCTTTATTTGAACGACATTTGACTTAGATTTGTCATCAGATGAATCTCTGTAACCTAAAAGGAGAAACAAAAATAAGATCAAATTGCTTCACATGTGCATCAAATTGGCTGGCATTTTACAACCTCCTGATGACCTCGTAGGAGCAGACAAACTGTTTGCTGAGGCCCGATTAGGGAGCATCAACGGCCCACTGAAATTTTGTCCCTTCCGAGCCTCCTGCTTATGCTTATCAATCGCCGATATATTTTCACCGTCAAATCTGGTCAAAGTAGAATGTTTTTAATGCAACCCACATTGGATGAGAGCATCACTGTAAATGGAGTCCATGGGCATAGAAAGCGAGATTTATCTGATAGAAATAAAGTATAATACTGACGAACTCAACAAAAAGTTGTATATTTATCATACTTTACACACAACTTTAGCATATTCATAATATGGGTAGCCAACTGACATTGTAACACAAGGAACTGGTTTGATGACAAAAATGCAAAGAAAATCATTGAAGTATTTGCTAAATGGTAGCCGTTGGGCTATCTAAACCATTGAAGTAGATTCAAAAATAGAATTTGACAGTTTATTAAATGTATTGTTTCATACATAGCTTTTGAGAGAGGCTTTTAGAACATAAACTAATTCTGCTATAAGCAATCGTTTCTTCTTCTGGATTCCCTAAGATGAACTCTCATCAGCTTTGCAATCATTAGGATAAGAAAGGAATGAAAATTTTCATCGATATATTGAAACAAGAAATGTGCATCCCCATGAATTCGATATCATTTAGAGTTTTAAATGAACCCATGCGAGCCTACCCATTGTTAACGAAATAGAAAATAATTACGTATTTTTTGTCAGAGAAATTTCCAACTCGAAACTGAAACAATTCCAGATATTTACCGGTCAGAGATTCGGCCCCTATCTGATAGGGAATGGCGAAGAACATTCTGAGTTAGAAGGGGACCACTATGAACTTGTTGTCTGTCACGATCATTCATGCTGGAGTTCTGCCTGATTTCTGACCTAACCGCTGGTCTCACAGCACTCTTTTTCAAGACTCCTACTTCAGTTCCATTTGATTTTTCTTCAGTGATTGCAGAATGGACACCCAATTTGTGAGTTTCAGTTTCACCCTTTGCACTTATAGATCCGTTCTCAAGTACGGCGGCACCCACAGCACTTTCCCTGCATGAAACGAAGACCAAATAAGAGGGCAGCTAATATTGGAATATTGAGATACACGAAAATGAAATTATGGTGAAGTTCTTCTAAAAGAGAGAGAGAGAGGGATAAACACTGATCTGAAGGAGTGAAAGATAAAGCTTTGACTGAGGAGAATGAAAAACAGAGCCGCCAAATACTTGAGACAATTTATGCAAGCATGATTGAAACATTATAAAGAAAAGGAGAAATTATTCGAGATGAAATCGAAAACAGTACACAACTTGTGGAGTGAATATAGCTCACATCTGTTTCAAAAAATACTGGTTAAAAATGGAGCTGATATCCATTCGTTATATACCTTTGATCCCTGTCATTCTTAGACGCTAGTTCCTCCGCACACTTCTCGGAAATAGATGGAACCTGTAATCATTGGATTATCACCAAACTGAACGAGAAAACAGAAACAAACATGAAAATGGAAAATTTAAAGCCAATGTTGCAACATCCCACACAATTTCAGTTATAAGGCCTTTATTCTTTCATTAAATAAGATCTAACCTTTTCAGCAGGAAAAAATCTCAAGTTCCCGTCCTCCTCATCATCTGGTATCTGTTGGAAACATTCACAATGGAAAAAACCGAAGTCACAAAAGGTTGTACAATAGAATATACTTTAACATTGATACTCTGGAATATGTATACCAGGGCAGCCTGCGCTTTCAAATCCTCTAGATCAAAATTCCAAGCACTGACACCTCGTTGGTATTCACTCTGATGAATTTAAACAGTTAACATTAGAAAACTGAAATCACTAGGTAGACTAATCCATCATTATCAGCAACCAAAGTCGGAAAGTTTCCTGTGCTCAATAACGAAATCTAGACCAAGAGACTCTCCTCTGAAAAAATAGAACAGTTTTGAGACATTACTGAGGCGAAAGGCAAAAATGAAAACCTTAAACGAAACACTTTGATATCTTTCAGTAAGCACATTTAATCATGGATAAGACAAGAAACATAAGGGCATTTTTTCCTGACAGTTTTTATCGCAGTTGAGTTAAGATACTAAGTACTGGGTGATATAAAAGCCAAAATTTCCCTAATCGCTGACCTGAGAGAGTGCCTCTTGCTCAGCGGACGGCATTTTCTTCAGGGCTAGCTGAGCAGCATCTTTTTTCTGCAAAGTAAATAATGACTTTAAGTACTTAAATTTTCCTCATTGCGAGAAATTTTTTAACGTGGGAAACTAACAAACCTTGATTATATTCACACGTTCCCAAAGAGGAGGTAGATCGGCAAACATACCCTTCAAAGACACTTCTGGAGCCTTGACATTCTTGAAGAACGAATGTTTCAATAAACGTTCAGCGCTTGGCCTCTTTGATTGGTCTTTCACCAAGCACATTCCTACCATTTCTTTGAAAGACTGATCACGACTGAAAATGTCATAATTAGGAGTGTGCTCATGAAACATCAAACACAACATTAGTTAATCAGGGAAAACATAAATCTCTTGTCATGAGAAAATTGGGAATCTTGCTACTCAAAAGATAAATTTATCATCACCACAAAGACAGAAATACAAAAACAGTACCTTTGAAAATTTTTTATCACGCTCATAGTCGAGTCCAGGAGGAGCATTTTGAATTGTCATTAGGAGAACCTACAGCACAAACCAAAACGGAGAAAATATTCACTTTTCCGGTCACCAAAAATTTATTGCGGAAGTTGTGGCTCCTTATTCCTCGTGTTAGAGTAGATTTCCACAATAACTTATACTCCTAGAAAATACTAAAAATCCATAAATATCGTAGCCATTCAGAACAAACCTTCATGGGAGGATACTTTGAAAATGGAGCATGGCCATGTGCGAGCTCTAGTGCAGTTATTCCAAATGACCAGATGTCAACTCTGAAAATAATACCTGACGTAAGACGGCAGTCAACCTAGCAAAAAAAGTGAGACACGCATCCTCCTCAACTAGAATAGGAAGTACGGGATAACAGAAAAAAGCAGGTACATAAGGTAGCATGATCATACCCACAATTGGAAATATTTCTCAGGATTAAAATGGAAGATTTATGTAGTTAACCTACATCAGAGGCATTAATACTTAAAGCAAACACATTTGTCAAGGATGCTTATCGGATAATTTGAAAAAGTTTGGTATCATGCTGATGTCGTAGATGACAGTCATCGTGGGAAAACGAAAGGTTGCACAACTTGCGACATTTCCTTTTTCCATTGTTCATGACTCAAAATCCATTGTTTGCGACTACCAACCCTATGGTGTCAGTCCTGCCCAAATAATGCTGGCACTCGCCAATTGCTGGAGAATGTGACCAGTAGCCACTTGCAGGAGAATGACGCCAGTTACCACTAGCCAGAGAAAACATCATCCATTAACAACAACACTATAGTTGTTGCATTCCTGTGACTCTCTGTTTTTGTTGTCGTCGTAGAGGAACCTATATTTGTTGTCCAGCAATGTCAAACATGGCATTGACTGCCGCCGTCGTCGCTGTAGATGGACGTTGTCATCATCATTGGCTGACGATGTAGATGGACAACGGACAGACGATGAATATCAATGCCTAATTCAGACAAGCAAGAAATGAAAACAGACTTTGCATTATAGAGGACACTTCCGTCAATGCTACCAATGCCAAAATAAGCTAAGTTTCATTGTTGACAGAAAAGAACAGGGGTCAGGCCAACACCAGAACATGAGAGGTCAACCTGAATGCAAAACTCAAGACAGAAGGTATCCTCCTAGCCATACTGAAAGAGAAGTCTGAGACAAAAATCTCCTTGAAGTATAGACATGGATTGATGCCTTATGCCACTAAGAATCTCACAGAGAAACGCCAAAACTCTGTAAACAATTTTGAATTATTTTTTGAAGGAAACACAATTTTGAATTATAGCTGCCCCATTCAACAATATATTTGCTGTAAATTACTGAAGCAATTAAGATCCTAAAACAGAATATTACATAATGGAGCTGCAAAATAAACAGTCATGGAAATTCAATATCACTTCGGGACACTCCGTAATAAACCAGTCCAGGAGGCGGACCGATCAAACATGAAATTTTTTTTTGTAAAAAAGGCATAACATTGCAGGATCCATCATCTGAAAGGACTGATAACATAGATTACAAACCACCGTCACCGTCAAAAAAATAATCAAACGAGTGAATAGGAAAAACTCCAATATTCTTCAGGGGATAACTCACTTAAAATCATAACCTGTATCGCGCTGCAATACCTCAGGAGCCATCCTGCCAATAGGAGGAAAAAAAAAGGATAAAGGAAAAGATTTTCAAACCTTGAAACTGTTTCTACAAATTAATTAAAGTTGACCATGTATCTCACCAACACGGAGTTCCCACAAATGTATTTCTTGACCTTTGTCGATCACCCGCATCAAACATACAAGCTGAGACTCCAAAATCACCCAGCTTCACTGCTCCAGTACTGTCAATGAGTATATTCCCAGCCTATTGACAAAAAAGGTTGAATGAATTAAAAAACTAAGACATCAGCCAGAATAACAATAATAACAATGACCTTGACATCACGATGAATATGCCCATGTCTGTGGAGGTATTCCAACGCCTTTAGGGTTTCCTTGAGAATGGAGCAAATAACTGGCTCCTCAAAACCATCTGCGTGTGCTACTTTCATCAGATGCAAGCATGAACCTTCTGTCATGTACGGCATGACAACCCAAAGGCATCGATCCACTACAAAAGAGCAATACGCCCTTATCACGTTTGGGTGGTCAATTAAACTCATTGTTTGAGCCTCCCTTCGAATGTCATCCTAAAAGAAAGATACAGCAGAAAGCACCAAAAGAGAAAACATATTAGATTATAAAAGGAGATAAGATACAAATCTAAAAACGTTTTTCACTTCAGCAACAGACTCTAGAAAATGAGAAGTCCCACAAACGAGGAAGAAGATACAGCAGATAGAAAAAATATAACTTCATTCAGCTGACTGTCAGCTCACAAGTCATTTATGTTGTTCATGCCGACCACAAAATTTTTCAAGACCAAAAAGAGTCATTGATTTATTCACTCAGAGTTTGGTCCCATCCGAAGTAATTTATATGATCAGATATCATGCGCGACAGGGAATTACCGCAGAAAGATGAAAGCCTAGGAACCCATTTCAAGCGTTTTGAACAATTATTGATAAATCTTTGCCTTCCAATATCCCATAGTTAATGGAATTCCTTACACCCAACGGCCTTCCAGCTGTGCGGAATCATCCAGAAAAATTGATATCTGTTGATTCTGCTCTGCCGTGCAAGACGAAGGCAAAGTTTCAAGTTTTTAACACGAGTTTCCACGAAATTATCACCGCGCAGTCTCCTCGCAAAAAACTTTCCAGATGAATTCCCCCAAATTTTTAACCAAAAAAACAAATTTCCCAACGATCGACTCTTCCGCGAGTAAAATTCGGCAGTTAAACAGTTGGTAATAACCAAACACCGAGTCAACTAAAACCAAATGAACAAAAAGAGTAGAGATTCAGAGCAAGCACATACGAGGTTACTGTTGCAGCGGTCGAGATCCAGGCACTTGACGGCGACGACCTCGTTGAGAGGCAAGTAGATCGCCCGATACACCGTCGCGCTGGCGCCACATCCGACCTCTTCCAAAAGCTGATAATCCGACGGCACCGCCGAGAAATTCTTCTTCCCCCCTCCCATCCCTGCATGCGATTCCTCGCCGACTCCACTCCTCTTTATCTCAACTTTTTCCCGCGACGATCTTCAAATCCGATCAATTCTTCACAGATTTGATCCAAACTGCTTCCATCTCCGCCATTTCCTCTTCCTCTGACCTCGATCATCAACTCTAGATAGCGCGATTGAAATTCGATCTCCCCCAGCTCGAAGCAGCGAGCTAGAAATCTAGAGAAATCTAGAGAGAGAGAGAGAGATTGGAGGGTGAACTTAGCAGTAGAACGGACGATGGAGAAGAGGAGACGGCGGTTACGTGGCGTGGGGAGAACCGTCGATTCGTTGCGCCTTGTATTCCCTTTTTTTTTAAAAGGGGAAATTATTTAAAATAAGTATCCTATAATTTTTAATTTCGCGCCCGTCAATAATGTTGTGTATTATTACCAGGGGAGTCGCCCTCATGGAGTAACCCGACGAAGGACTTTCATTTATGCAAATAGTTTGTTTCTGGGGTTTTTCACAAATTGGGGCGTTTATTAGGGAGCATGAAGATTTTTTGACGAATCTTACGTGGCTTGACACGTGGATCGGTCGAATGTACGAAACCGTACGCACCGTAGACCGCGCTGTAAGAAGATTAGGTGGCTTGACACGTGGATCAGTCGAATTTTACGAAATTACCCTCGTTTTAAGGGGTTTGTCACTGGGCCCAGTTCTGTCATAGGGGTTGGCTCATTCCCTGGAGAAGGTCCAGACTTGAATTTAAGTTCTTAGCATTTTTTTCAAAGTCTTTAGAAAATTTTTACTTTGAATAGTCACACATTTCAAAACTTTTGCTGACCGAACGACTACAAAGACTATCAGTTGGTATTTATTTGAAGATATAACATGTGTGTATGAGCTTGTTCAGTCTGATAAAAAAAAATCAGTCATGGTTTGTATTCCAGTCTGATAAATCAAGTATTCCAGTTATGTACATTAAAGTTTATTTTGTGATCAGAAATTTGGTATCCGCGTCGCGTGGGCTATGAATTGAGTGCCTTAACGAAGGATACTTTCAATGAATTTGTTGATTATTAAAACTAATGCAAGTTGTCTTAGGTGCTTGCATTTCCTTTCATTGATGATCATATGATCATGTTTATCTAGGAATCTGTTTGTATCTTCATGTGATAAAGAATATACATTGTCGCAGGAGGAAATACTTAGTTGCAATGCACATCTTTATCTACTCACACAACACTAGCAGAAAACTTTGGATTGATTACCTTTATTATTCGCCATGCCAACATATCAAAGTGAGCATCGTTTTTTATCAGACATGCTTCAATACTAACATACTGATATTGATTGATATTTTATATGCCCAGGCAACCCTTGTGAAATTGATTAATTTAAGAAATTTTGATGAGAATTTTGATTATGATGACTTGGATCAGGAAAATTATGTTTTCGGCTGGAAAGAGTAAGGTAGAGAGAACAAATAAATATGGTTGCCAGGCATAAGAGAGAAATAAATGGGTTACTATGGTGCTGGTAACAAAAACTATTGGAGTTCAATGACTAACCAATTCCAAAATGATGTATCCAAAATTTTCATTAGGAGTCAATATGGTGTTTCCACATTGATTTCAGGTCTCTCATTGCACCCTTCTCTAGACTGGCATGTTAATAAGTTTCTTACTCTTTCTCAAGTAAGCTGCTTATCAGGCCAAACTTTCTCCCAGCCCACTCAGCCAATATCATGGTCCATTTTTTTACTAGAAGTATTGAGAAAATAGAATCATTTGGTGAATTTAAATAGATAAAACTTATCATCTTTAACGTTTAGATCCCCTCTTTTTAGGTAGGGCCACCATCACACTCAGCCCCATATCTCTCACATGACTAGCTCACAAGCACATCACTTCTTCCCAAACTTTTTTTTGTATCCTTGCAAGCTTAACACTACAACATCAGCAGTCACTATCGCCTAAGCACGCCCTCATCTCACTATTTTCCTTGAAATGATGAAAATATTATTCGTATTTAGATACATGACCTTCAATTACTTATTTGATAGATGATGTAACACGATCGGGTTCTCGGATCAAACGACTCGTGTTACACCAAAGGAGGGGCTAATGCGGTCATATCATAGAGCAAAGACGAGTAACGATGATGTCATGATAGTGATAATACGACAATAAAACTCGATGAGAAGTATGAACTCGGTGTCGACAAGCGCCAACACCCACTAGGCCATGGCAAGCAGGACCTGGGAATGCCACTAGGCTCCCGATGATCCGGATATCGGGTTGAAGGCCGACGGTGCAAGCTCGGCTACACCCTCGACGGCCCCAGCCAAGGACGTCTCGAAGGAAATCCTAACGCTCAGAGTGTGAATCCTATCTATCACTAGCCTAACCCCGGTGGTGGAGAAAACGTTCAGAGGCACTAAAAGAAATAATATAACGACGATGGGGAAGTCAAAGAGCGTACCAGGAATGATAGGCTCGGGGGTGTCTTCTTCGGCAGCCGTGGAAGGAGAGCAGCAAGGTGCGGCGGTACTACGATCAGCCGAGTTTGGATGCTGGGGCTGACCGAGGCGCGGCCAGGGGGGGCGGGCGCGAGGCATCCAAAGGGAGACTGTGGGGTGTCTGTAGGATTGGACGGCACCTGCGAGAGAACGGCAGTCGGATGGCCTAGGGGCGGTTGCGGGCCCGACGATCTAGGGACGGCGTCGACGGTCGGCCTTGGAGGCGCGGTCCGCTTGGTGGCCGCGAAGGTTCGGGCGACCCTAGTGGCTTGGGCGGCCGTGGACGCTTGGGCGGCTGTAGTTGACCCTGGCAGCCACGGACGCCGCTGGCGGCCGCGGAGGCTCGGGCGGCCGCGGTGGCTCGGGCGGCTGCGGACACCTGGCGGCGCGGAGGTCTGAGGCAGCCGCGGTGGTTGGGGCGGCCGTGGCGGCTTGGGCGGCCGTAGTTGGCCCTAGCGACCGCGGTCGGTTCTGGCGGCCTTAGCGGCTGCGGTCGCCGCTGGCGGCCGTGGGCGGCTGCTGGTGGCCCTCGGCGGCCGCTGGTGGCCCGGAGGGTCAGTCGGCGGCGCTAGGCAGCCTCAGGAACGGTTGTCGGGATTCCGGCGACGGTGGCGGAGACGGCGGTTTCGGCAATCTTTAGGGTTTCCTCTCTCTCTCTCTCTCCTAACTTCGTAGTGGCATTTTCGTAGATATGTCAAAAACAAAAAAAAACACTAAAAATCAGAAAAATAGCTAAAAATCACATTTTCTTGAGTCTTTTTTTCCTCTTCTTTCCCATGGGCGGCCCCCACCTTTTATAGGGGCAAATATGGGCCTCCTCCCCTTAAAAATAAAGGAGAGAAAGGCCCAATTAAAGAGTAGGGCCCCCCTATTAGGAGAGAGGGAGAGCGTCACACGATTATACCTACACGTGCGCTAACACACACGAAACGTGCAGGTTTTACAACGGTTTAAACACGCGCGAATAAACAAAACAAGCAAACAATTGGCCGACGTACATGGCCGACTAAATGAGAAAATGCAAGTAAAGATAACGTCAAACCTTGTTGTGCCGTTGACGAGGCCGCGTACTCCGAAGACTGGATCATATGCGTGAACCTTCACGTGACGAAGTGGATGAATGAGGGCTTCGAAGTGGATGGTCCCCCATCAATAGATTTATATCTTCTGTTCTTCTTATGCTTCTTCTCATATCAAAATTTCAAAGACTCCTTGATTTGCGATGAAGGAAACGAGAAAAGGTATGTATAAAGTATTAGATAGTTGGAATAGATGAAAATATATGTAGCCAACAACCCAAACACACAGTCCATATCTCGTTATGTATTCATTATAGTGCAAGTGTGATGCTTATCATGAAGTACACAAATTATGATGAGCTCGTCATACATAGATCACTAGTCTTTAAGCATATGTTATAAATATTCTTATTCAAAGCATACTCGAGAAGGATTTAGAAGTCTCCAGATACAATATCAATATCTAGCCTCACACATCGGATTAGTAAGGCTGTTCGTGTAGCCAATGGTGTGAATACCCTAAGGAAAGATAGTGGGTGCTCTTTATTGGTAAGAGTTCAAAGAATTGATCTGAATGAATCCTTGAATGATATTTTTAAAAATTATCAATCAGGTTGATTTCATGTCACGGTTGTGTAAGTGGTTCTTAAATTTGAGACACCCAAGATGTCTTGTGGACAAACCATTCTATATTGACTATGACCTATGATTTCCTAATCATGGAATTTTAAAGTCTTAATTGAGGTACATCAAGAATTTCGCGTTGATGATTAAGTAGTCAACATGGGTCATCTATCCTCAGTATAAGATGATACAGTTGAGTGAACGATATCAGAGATCTCTCTGAGGATTTGCAAACGCATCAATATTGACTTGGATGAACGATTAGGGTCTTAACAATTGATCATACCCTAAGTCGTCCTAAGAGCGTCAAGTGGACATGGGATTATGCGTGCACATTAACTAATGAAATATAGGTTCCATGAGTGAGTCTATACATAATGCTTTGTATATTCTAGAGTACGCGTTTAACACTCCACTGGCTGGAGACTCGACCTATTGATTGGGTTGAATCAATCCGCCTTTAATTAATCTATATGATGATATAGTTAATTAATTTTGTTTGCCAATAAAGGCTATTAGGCCATTTGAATCATTAACTAGACTATATGTTTGCTCTTTGACTATGACCTATGAGTTCGTAATCATACAATTCTAAAGTCTTAATTGAGTTTCATCAAGAAGTTCACGAAGATGATTAAGTGGTCAAGATGGGATCATCTGCACTCAATATAAGATGAGACAACTAAAGGAAGATGATACGATAAAGTCATTGGCCAAATCACTGAAATATCAGACGAGAGCTATCTGATGATTTGTGGGCGCATTAGTACTAACTCGGATGACCGATAGGGTTTGACAATTGAACATACCCTAAGTCATTCTAGGAGCGTTAAGTGGATGAGGAACTATATATACACCGTAGCTGATGATAAATTGGTTCCATGAGTGTGTAGACATACACTCCTTTGTATCTTCTAGAGCAGGAGGTGTAGCTTGGCACCCCACATGTTGTAGACGTAACCTATTGATTATGTTATATTGATCTATCTTTAATTTATCTATATGATGGTATAGTTAATTAATTTGGAAGATCAATAATGATTATTGGGTCGCTTGAGTTGTTAACTAAACTAATACATGGGCGTACAAGGTCACATACAAATGGGCTTTTAGATGTCAAAAGATATTCTTTAGTTTGGAGGGTTTTTTATGAGAAAATACTCCTGTAGTATAAAATAAGGGAAGACCTTGAAGCAAATCCACCAAGTCATAATTTTTCACGGCCCTTCCCCTCCTCTTTTATTACCACCCATCCACTCAATTCCCAATGCGATTGGGATGGTGTAACGGCGACGACAAAGGGTGAACAGAGCTTGTCAAGGTGAAGGAGGAGATTCAACGTGTCTAGGATTGCATGGATACGTCTAAATGCTGCACGAGCAGCTCCACTTGTTGCACTAATGGATCTAAGAAATCACAATTGCAATCCTTGCATAGGTGCTTCATTTCATGGTTTTATTGATGTTGTTATGTGTCTTCCGCAATGTGGAATTCTCATGTTCATCCAGATCCACAACTCTAGACCCAACTCTCTATATGGTCTAGGCCTTGCCCAAGATGCACTAGGCGATATAGCTCGTAATGTTGGGTTCTAAACTAAACTAATACATGGGCGTACAAGGTCACATACAAATGGGCTTTTAGATGTCAAAAGATATTCTTTAGTTTGGAGGGTTTTTTATGAGAAAATACTCCTGTAGTATAAAGTAAGGGAAGACCTTGAAGCAAATCCACCAAGTCATAATTTTTCACGGCCCTTCCTCCTCTTTTATTACCACCCATCCACTCAATTCCCAATGCGATTGGGATGGTGTAACGCATTTACAAAGGGTGAACAGAGCTTGTCAAGGTGAAGGAGGAGATTCAACGTGTCTAGGATTGCATGGATACGTCTAAATGCTGCACGAGCAGCTCCACTTGTTGCACTAATGGATCTAAGAAATCACAATTGCAATCCTTGCATAGGTGCTTCATTTCATGGTTTTATTGATGTTGTTATGTGTCTTCCGCAATGTGGAATTCTCATGTTCATCCAGATCCACAACTCTAGACCCAACACTCTATATGGTCTAGGCCTTGCCCAAGATGCACTAGGCGATATAGCTCGTAATGTTGGGTTCTAAACTAAACTAATACATGGGCGTACAGGGTCACATACAAATGGGCTTTTAGATGTCAAAAGATATTCTTTAGTTTGGAGGGTTTTTTATGAGAAAATACTCCTGTAGTATAAAATAAGGGAAGACCTTGAAGCAAATCCACCAAGTCATAATTTTTCACGGCCCTTCCCCTCCTCTTTTATTACCACCCATCCACTCAATTCCCAATGCGATTGGGATGGTGTAACGGCGACAAAGGGTGAACAGAGCTTGTCAAGGTGAAGGAGGAGATTCAACGTGTCTAGGATTGCATGGATACGTCTAAATGCTGCGAGCAGCTCCACTTGTTGCACTAATGGATCTAAGAAATCACAATTGCAATCCTTGCATAGGTGCTTCATTTCATGGTTTTATTGATGTTGTTATGTGTCTTCCGCAATGTGGAATTCTCATGTTCATCCAGATCCACAACTCTAGACCCAACACTCTATATGGTCTAGGCCTTGCCCAAGATGCACTAGGCGATATAGCTCGTAATGTTGGGTTCTAAACTAAACTAATACATGGGCGTACAGGGTCACATACAAATGGGCTTTTAGATGTCAAAAGATATTCTTTAGTTTGGAGGGTTTTTTATGAGAAAATACTCCTGTAGTATAAAATAAGGGAAGACCTTGAAGCAAATCCACCAAGTCATAATTTTTCACGGCCCTTCCTCCTCTTTATTACCACCCATCCACTCAATTCCCAATGCGATTGGGATGGTGTAACGACGACAAAGGGTGAACAGAGCTTGTCAAGGTGAAGGAGGAGATTCAACGTGTCTAGGATTGCATGGATACGTCTAAATGCTGCACGAGCAGCTCCACTTGTTGCACTAATGGATCTAAGAAATCACAATTGCAATCCTTGCATAGGTGCTTCATTTCATGGTTTTATTGATGTTGTTATGTGTCTTCCGCAATGTGGAATTCTCATGTTCATCCAGATCCACAACTCTAGACCCAACACTCTATATGGTCTAGGCCTTGCCCAAGATGCACTAGGCGATATAGCTCGTAATGTTGGGTTCTAAACTAAACTAATACATGGGCGTACAGGGTCACATACAAATGGGCTTTTAGATGTCAAAAGATATTCTTTAGTTTGGAGGGTTTTTTATGAGAAAATACTCCTGTAGTATAAAATAAGGGAAGACCTTGAAGCAAATCCACCAAGTCATAATTTTCACGGCCCTTCCTCCTCTTTTATTACCACCCATCCACTCAATTCCCAATGCGATTGGGATGGTGTAACGCGACGACAAAGGGTGAACAGAGCTTGTCAAGGTGAAGGAGGAGATTCAACGTGTCTAGGATTGCATGGATACGTCTAAATGCTGCACGAGCAGCTCCACTTGTTGCACTAATGGATCTAAGAAATCACAATTGCAATCCTTGCATAGGTGCTTCATTTCATGGTTTTATTGATGTTGTTATGTGTCTTCCGCAATGTGGAATTCTCATGTTCATCCAGATCCACAACTCTAGACCCAACACTCTATATGGTCTAGGCCTTGCCCAAGATGCACTAGGCGATATAGCTCGTAATGTTGGGTTCTAAACTAAACTAATACATGGGCGTACAGGGTCACATACAAATGGGCTTTTAGATGTCAAAAGATATTCTTTAGTTTGGAGGGTTTTTTATGAGAAAATACTCCTGTAGTATAAAATAAGGGAAGACCTTGAAGCAAATCCACCAAGTCATAATTTTTCACGGCCCTTCCCCTCCTCTTTTATTACCACCCATCCACTCAATTCCCAATGCGATTGGGATGGTGTAACGGCGACGACAAAGGGTGAACAGAGCTTGTCAAGGTGAAGGAGGAGATTCAACGTGTCTAGGATTGCATGGATACGTCTAAATGCTGCACGAGCAGCTCCACTTGTTGCACTAATGGATCTAAGAAATCACAATTGCAATCCTTGCATAGGTGCTTCATTTCATGGTTTTATTGATGTTGTTATGTGTCTTCCGCAATGTGGAATTCTCATGTTCATCCAGATCCACAACTCTAGACCCAACACTCTATATGGTCTAGGCCTTGCCCAAGATGCACTAGGCGATATAGCTCGTAATGTTGGGTTCTAAACTAAACTAATACATGGGCGTAGGGTCACATACAAATGGGCTTTTAGATGTCAAAAGATATTCTTTAGTTTGGAGGGTTTTTTATGAGAAAATACTCCTGTAGTATAAAATAAGGGAAGACCTTGAAGCAAATCCACCAAGTCATAATTTTTCACGGCCCTTCCCCTCCTCTTTTATTACCACCCATCCACTCAATTCCCAATGCGATTGGGATGGTGTAACGCGACGACAAAGGGTGAACAGAGCTTGTCAAGGTGAAGGAGGAGATTCAACGTGTCTAGGATTGCATGGATACGTCTAAATGCTGCACGAGCAGCTCCACTTGTTGCACTAATGGATCTAAGAAATCACAATTGCAATCCTTGCATAGGTGCTTCATTTCATGGTTTTATTGATGTTGTTATGTGTCTTCCGCAATGTGGAATTCTCATGTTCATCCAGATCCACAACTCTAGACCCAACACTCTATATGGTCTAGGCCTTGCCCAAGATGCACTAGGCGATATAGCTCGTAATGTTGGGTTCTAAACTAAACTAATACATGGGCGTACAGGGTCACATACAAATGGGCTTTTAGATGTCAAAAGATATTCTTTAGTTTGGAGGGTTTTTTATGAGAAAATACTCCTGTAGTATAAAATAAGGGAAGACCTTGAAGCAAATCCACCAAGTCATAATTTTTCACGGCCCTTCCTCCTCTTTTATTACCACCCATCCACTCAATTCCCAATGCGATTGGGATGGTGTAACGGCGACAAAGGGTGAACAGAGCTTGTCAAGGTGAAGGAGGAGATTCAACGTGTCTAGGATTGCATGGATACGTCTAAATGCTGCACGAGCAGCTCCACTTGTTGCACTAATGGATCTAAGAAATCACAATTGCAATCCTTGCATAGGTGCTTCATTTCATGGTTTTATTGATGTTGTTATGTGTCTTCCGCAATGTGGAATTCTCATGTTCATCCAGATCCACAACTCTAGACCCAACACTCTATATGGTCTAGGCCTTGCCCAAGATGCACTAGGCGATATAGCTCGTAATGTTGGGTTCTAAACTAAACTAATACATGGGCGTACAGGGTCACATACAAATGGGCTTTTAGATGTCAAAAGATATTCTTTAGTTTGGAGGGTTTTTTATGAGAAAATACTCCTGTAGTATAAAATAAGGGAAGACCTTGAAGCAAATCCACCAAGTCATAATTTTTCACGGCCCTTCCCCTCCTCTTTTATTACCACCCATCCACTCAATTCCCAATGCGATTGGGATGGTGTAACGGCGACAAAGGGTGAACAGAGCTTGTCAAGGTGAAGGAGGAGATTCAACGTGTCTAGGATTGCATGGATACGTCTAAATGCTGCACGAGCAGCTCCACTTGTTGCACTAATGGATCTAAGAAATCACAATTGCAATCCTTGCATAGGTGCTTCATTTCATGGTTTTATTGATGTTGTTATGTGTCTTCCGCAATGTGGAATTCTCATGTTCATCCAGATCCACAACTCTAGACCCAACACTCTATATGGTCTAGGCCTTGCCCAAGATGCACTAGGCGATATAGCTCGTAATGTTGGGTTCTAAACTAAACTAATACATGGGCGTACAGGGTCACATACAAATGGGCTTTTAGATGTCAAAAGATATTCTTTAGTTTGGAGGGTTTTTTATGAGAAAATACTCCTGCAGTATAAAATAAGGGAAGACCTTGAAGCAAATCCACCAAGTCATAATTTTTCACGGCCCTTCCCCTCCTCTTTTATTACCACCCATCCACTCAATTCCCAATGCGATTGGGATGGTGTAACGGCGACGACAAAGGGTGAACAGAGCTTGTCAAGGTGAAGGAGGAGATTCAACGTGTCTAGGATTGCATGGATACGTCTAAATGCTGCACGAGCAGCTCCACTTGTTGCACTAATGGATCTAAGAAATCACAATTGCAATCCTTGCATAGGTGCTTCATTTCATGGTTTTATTGATGTTGTTATGTGTCTTCCGCACTGTGGAATTCTCATGTTCATCCAGATCCACAACTCTAGACCCAACACTCTATATGGTCTAGGCCTTGCCCAAGATGCACTAGGCGATATAGCTCGTAATGTTGGGTTCTAAACTAAACTAATACATGGGCGTACAGGGTCACATACAAATGGGCTTTTAGATGTCAAAAGATATTCTTTAGTTTGGAGGGTTTTTTATGAGAAAATACTCCTGTAGTATAAAATAAGGGAAGACCTTGAAGCAAATCCACCAAGTCATAATTTTTCACGGCCCTTCCCCTCCTCTTTTATTACCACCCATCCACTCAATTCCCAATGCGATCGGGATGGCGTAACGGCGACAAAGGGTGAACAGAGCTTGTCAAGGTGAAGGAGGAGATTCAACGTGTCTAGGATTGCATGGATACGTCTAAATGCTGCACGAGCAGCTCCACTTGTTGCACTAATGGATCTAAGAAATCACAATTGCAATCCTTGCATAGGTGCTTCATTTCATGGTTTTATTGATGTTGTTATGTGTCTTCCGCAATGTGGAATTCTCATGTTCATCCAGATCCACAACTCTAGACCCAACACTCTATATGGTCTAGGCCTTGCCCAAGATGCACTACACGATATAGCTCAGAATGTTGGGTTCTAAACTAAACTAATACATGGGCGTACAGGGTCACATACAAATGGGCTTTTAGATGTCAAAAGATATTCTTTAGTTTGGAGGGTTTTTATGAGAAAATACTCCTGCAGTATAAAATAAGGAAGACCTTGAAGCAAATCCACCAAGTCATAATTTTTCACGGCCCTTCCTCCTCTTTTATTACCACCCATCCACTCAATTCCCAATGCGATTGGGATGGTGTAACGGCGACGACAAAGGGTGAACAGAGCTTGTCAAGGTGAAGGAGGAGATTCAACGTGTCTAGGATTGCATGGATACGTCTAAATGCTGCACGAGCAGCTCCACTTGTTGCACTAATGGATCTAAGAAATCACAATTGCAATCCTTGCATAGGTGCTTCATTTCATGGTTTTATTGATGTTGTTATGTGTCTTCCATAATGTGGAATTCTCATGTTCATCCAGATCCACAACTCTAGACCCAACACTCTATATGGTCTAGGCCTTGCCCAAGATGCACTAGGCGATATAGCTCGTAATGTTGGGTTCTAAACTAAACTAATACATGGGCGTACAGGTCACATACAAATGGGCTTTTAGATGTCAAAAGATATTCTTTAGTTTGGAGGGTTTTATGAGAAAATACTCCTGCAGTATAAAATAAGGGAAGACCTTGAAGCAAATCCACCAAGTCATAATTTTTCACGGCCCTTCCCCTCCTCTTTTATTACCACCCATCCACTCAATTCCCAATGCGATTGGGATGGTGTAACGGCGACGACAAAGGGTGAACAGAGCTTGTCAAGGTGAAGGAGGAGATTCAACGTGTCTAGGATTGCATGGATACGTCTAAATGCTGCACGAGCAGCTCCACTTGTTGCACTAATGGATCTAAGAAATCACAATTGCAATCCTTGCATAGGTGCTTCATTTCATGGTTTTATTGATGTTGTTATGTGTCTTCCGCAATGTGGAATTCTCATGTTCATCCAGATCCACAACTCTAGACCCAACACTCTATATGGTCTAGGCCTTGCCCAAGATGCACTAGGCGATATAGCTCGTAATGTTGGGTTCTAAACTAAACTAATACATGGGCGTACAGGGTCACATACAAATGGGCTTTTAGATGTCAAAAGATATTCTTTAGTTTGGAGGGTTTTTTATGAGAAAATACTCCTGCAGTATAAAATAAGGAAGACCTTGAAGCAAATCCACCAAGTCATAATTTTTCACGGCCCTTCCTCCTCTTTATTACCACCCATCCACTCAATTCCCAATGCGATTGGGATGGTGTAACGCGACGACAAAGGGTGAACAGAGCTTGTCAAGGTGAAGGAGGAGATTCAACGTGTCTAGGATTGCATGGATACGTCTAAATGCTGCACGAGCAGCTCCACTTGTTGCACTAATGGATCTAAGAAATCACAATTGCAATCCTTGCATAGGTGCTTCATTTCATGGTTTTATTGATGTTGTTATGTGTCTTCCGCAATGTGGAATTCTCATGTTCATCCAGATCCACAACTCTAGACCCAACACTCTATATGGTCTAGGCCTTGCCCAAGATGCACTAGGCGATATAGCTCGTAATGTTGGGTTCTAAACTAAACTAATACATGGGCGTACAGGGTCACATACAAATGGGCTTTTAGATGTCAAAAGATATTCTTTAGTTTGGAGGGTTTTTTATGAGAAAATACTCCTGTAGTATAAAATAAGGGAAGACCTTGAAGCAAATCCACCAAGTCATAATTTTTCCCGGCCCTTCCCCTCCTCTTTTATTAACACCCATCCACTCAATTCCCAATGCGATTGGGATGGTGTAACGGCGATGACAAAGGGTGAACAGAGCTTGTCAAGGTGAAGGAGGAGATTCAACGTGTCTAGGATTGCATGGATACGTCTAAATGCTGCACGAGCAGCTCCACTTGTTGCACTAATGGATCTAAGAAATCACAATTGCAATCCTTGCATAGGTGCTTCATTTCATGGTTTTATTGATGTTGTTATGTGTCTTCCGCAATGTGGAATTCTCATGTTCATCCAGATCCACAACTCTAGACCCAACACTCTATATGGTCTAGGCCTTGCCCAAGATGCACTAGGCGATATAGCTCGTAATGTTGGGTTCTAAACTAAACTAATACATGGGCGTACAGGGTCACATACAAATGGGCTTTTAGATGTCAAAAGATATTCTTTAGTTTGGAGGGTTTTTTATGAGAAAATACTCCTGTAGTATAAAATAAGGAAGACCTTGAAGCAAATCCACCAAGTCATAATTTTTCACGGCCCTTCCCCTCCTCTTTTATTACCACCCATCCACTCAATTCCCAATGCGATTGGGATGGTGTAACGGCGACGACAAAGGGTGAACAGAGCTTGTCAAGGTGAAGGAGGAGATTCAACGTGTCTAGGATTGCATGGATACGTCTAAATGCTGCACGAGCAGCTCCACTTGTTGCACTAATGGATCTAAGAAATCACAATTGCAATCCTTGCATAGGTGCTTCATTTCATGGTTTTATTGATGTTGTTATGTGTCTTCCGCAATGTGGAATTCTCATGTTCATCCAGATCCACAACTCTAGACCCAACACTCTATATGGTCTAGGCCTTGCCCAAGATGCACTAGGCGATATAGCTCGTAATGTTGGGTTCTAAACTAAACTAATACATGGGCGTACAAGGTCACATACAAATGGGCTTTTAGATGTCAAAAGATATTCTTTAGTTTGGAGGGTTTTTTATGAGAAAATACTCCTGCAGTATAAAATAAGGAAGACCTTGAAGCAAATCCACCAAGTCATAATTTTTCACGGCCCTTCCTCCTCTTTTATTACCACCCATCCACTCAATTCCCAATGCGATTGGGATGGTGTAACGACGACAAAGGGTGAACAGAGCTTGTCAAGGTGAAGGAGGAGATTCAACGTGTCTAGGATTGCATGGATACGTCTAAATGCTGCACGAGCAGCTCCACTTGTTGCACTAATGGATCTAAGAAATCACAATTGCAATCCTTGCATAGGTGCTTCATTTCATGGTTTTATTGATGTTGTTATGTGTCTTCCGCAATGTGGAATTCTCATGTTCATCCAGATCCACAACTCTAGACCCAACACTCTATATGGTCTAGGCCTTGCCCAAGATGCACTAGGCGATATAGCTCGTAATGTTGGGTTCTAAACTAAACTAATACATGGGCGTACAAGGTCACATACAAATGGGCTTTTAGATGTCAAAAGATATTCTTTAGTTTGGAGGGTTTTTTATGAGAAAATACTCCTGCAGTATAAAATAAGGGAAGACCTTGAAGCAAATCCACCAAGTCATAATTTTTCACGGCCCTTCCTCCTCTTTTATTACCACCCATCCACTCAATTCCCAATGCGGGTGGGATGGTGTAACGGCGGCGACAGAGGGTGAACAGGGCTTGTCAAGGTGAAGGAGGAGGTTCAACGTGTCTAGGATTGCATGGGTACGGCTAAATGCTGCACGAGCAGCTCCACTTGTTGCACTAATGGATCTAAGAAATCACAATTGCAATCCTTGCATAGGTGCTTCATTTCATGGTTTTATTGATGTTGTTATGTGTCTTCCGCAATGTGGAATTCTCATGTTCATCCAGATCCACAACTCTAGACCCAACACTCTATATGGTCTAGGCCTTGCCCAAGATGCACTAGGCGATATAGCTCGTAATGTTGGGTTCTAAACTAAACTAATACATGGGCGTACAAGGTCACATACAAATGGGCTTTTAGATGTCAAAAGATATTCTTTAGTTTGGAGGGTTTTTTATGAGAAAATACTCCTGCAGTATAAAATAAGGGAAGACCTTGAAGCAAATCCACCAAGTCATAATTTTTCACGGCCCTTCCCCTCCTCTTTTATTACCACCCATCCACTCAATTCCCAATGCGATTGGGATGGTGTAACGGCGACGACAAAGGGTGAACAGAGCTTGTCAAGGTGAAGGAGGAGATTCAACGTGTCTAGGATTGCATGGATACGTCTAAATGCTGCACGAGCAGCTCCACTTGTTGCACTAATGGATCTAAGAAATCACAATTGCAATCCTTGCATAGGTGCTTCATTTCATGGTTTTATTGATGTTGTTATGTGTCTTCCGCAATGTGGAATTCTCATGTTCATCCAGATCCACAACTCTAGACCCAACACTCTATATGGTCTAGGCCTTGCCCAAGATGCACTAGGCGATATAGCTCGTAATGTTGGGTTCTAAACTAAACTAATACATGGGCGTACAAGGTCACATACAAATGGGCTTTTAGATGTCAAAAGATATTCTTTAGTTTGGAGGGTTTTTTATGAGAAAATACTCCTGCAGTATAAAATAAGGGAAGACCTTGAAGCAAATCCACCAAGTCATAATTTTTCACGGCCCTTCCCCTCCTCTTTTATTACCACCCATCCACTCAATTCCCAATGCGATTGGGATGGTGTAACGGCGACAAAGGGTGAACAGAGCTTGTCAAGGTGAAGGAGGAGATTCAACGTGTCTAGGATTGCATGGATACGTCTAAATGCTGCACGAGCAGCTCCACTTGTTGCACTAATGGATCTAAGAAATCACAATTGCAATCCTTGCATAGGTGCTTCATTTCATGGTTTTATTGATGTTGTTATGTGTCTTCCGCAATGTGGAATTCTCATGTTCATCCAGATCCACAACTCTAGACCCAACACTCTATATGGTCTAGGCCTTGCCCAAGATGCACTAGGCGATATAGCTCGTAATGTTGGGTTCTAAACTAAACTAATACATGGGCGTACAAGGTCACATACAAATGGGCTTTTAGATGTCAAAAGATATTCTTTAGTTTGGAGGGTTTTTTATGAGAAAATACTCCTGCAGTATAAAATAAGGGAAGACCTTGAAGCAAATCCACCAAGTCATAATTTTTCACGGCCCTTCCCCTCCTCTTTTATTACCACCCATCCACTCAATTCCCAATGCGATTGGGATGGTGTAACGGCGATGACAAAGGGTGAACAGAGCTTGTCAAGGTGAAGGAGGAGATTCAACGTGTCTAGGATTGCATGGATACGTCTAAATGCTGCACGAGCAGCTCCACTTGTTGCACTAATGGATCTAAGAAATCACAATTGCAATCCTTGCATAGGTGCTTCATTTCATGGTTTTATTGATGTTGTTATGTGTCTTCCGCAATGTGGAATTCTCATGTTCATCCAGATCCACAACTCTAGACCCAACACTCTATATGGTCTAGGCCTTGCCCAAGATGCACTAGGCGATATAGCTCGTAATGTTGGGTTCTAAACTAAACTAATACATGGGCGTACAAGGTCACATACAAATGGGCTTTTAGATGTCAAAAGATATTCTTTAGTTTGGAGGGTTTTTTATGAGAAAATACTCCTGCAGTATAAAATAAGGGAAGACCTTGAAGCAAATCCACCAAGTCATAATTTTTCGCGGCCCTTCCTCCTCTTTTATTACCACCCATCCACTCAATTCCCAATGCGATTGGGATGGTGTGGCGACGACAAAGGGTGAACAGAGCTTGTCAAGGTGAAGGAGGAGATTCAACGTGTCTAGGATTGCATGGATACGCCTAAATGCTGCACGAGCAGCTCCACTTGTTGCACTAATGGATCTAAGAAATCACAATTGCAATCCTTGCATAGGTGCTTCATTTCATGGTCTTATTGATGTTGTTATGTGTCTTCCGCAATGTGGAATTCTCATGTTCATCCAGATCCACAACTCTAGACCCAACACTCTATATGGTCTAGGCCTTGCCCAAGATGCACTAGGCGATATAGCTCGTAATGTTGGGTTCTAAACTAAACTAATACATGGGCGTAAGGTCACATACAAATGGGCTTTTAGATGTCAAAAGATATTCTTTAGTTTGGAGGGTTTTTATGAGAAAATACTCCTGTAGTATAAAATAAGGGAAGACCTTGAAGCAAATCCACCAAGTCATAATTTTTCACGGCCCTTCCTCCTCTTTATTACCACCCATCCACTCAATTCCCAATGCGATTGGGATGGTGTAACGGCGACAAAGGGTGAACAGAGCTTGTCAAGGTGAAGGAGGAGATTCAACGTGTCTAGGATTGCATGGATACGTCTAAATGCTGCACGAGCAGCTCCACTTGTTGCACTAATGGATCTAAGAAATCACAATTGCAATCCTTGCATAGGTGCTTCATTTCATGGTTTTATTGATGTTGTTATGTGTCTTCCGCAATGTGGAATTCTCATGTTCATCCAGATCCACAACTCTAGACCCAACACTCTATATGGTCTAGGCCTTGCCCAAGATGCACTAGGCGATATAGCTCGTAATGTTGGGTTCTAAACTAAACTAATACATGGGCGTACAAGGTCACATACAAATGGGCTTTTAGATGTCAAAAGATATTCTTTAGTTTGGAGGGTTTTTTATGAGAAAATACTCCTGTAGTATAAAATAAGGGAAGACCTTGAAGCAAATCCACCAAGTCATAATTTTTCACGGCCCTTCCCCTCCTCTTTTATTACCACCCATCCACTCAATTCCCAATGCGATTGGGATGGTGTAACGGCGACGACAAAGGGTGAACAGAGCTTGTCAAGGTGAAGGAGGAGATTCAACGTGTCTAGGATTGCATGGATACGTCTAAATGCTGCACGAGCAGCTCCACTTGTTGCACTAATGGATCTAAGAAATCACAATTGCAATCCTTGCATAGGTGCTTCATTTCATGGTTTTATTGATGTTGTTATGTGTCTTCCGCAATGTGGAATTCTCATGTTCATCCAGATCCACAACTCTAGACCCAACACTCTATATGGTCTAGGCCTTGCCCAAGATGCACTAGGCGATATAGCTCGTAATGTTGGGTTCTAGAGGCCTTGATATTGATTAAAATTGAAAATGATTTGCAACTGAAGACTTTAAACCACATTATAACATCTTCACTAAAAAATAAAATGAATCCATGACCACATCCATGCTCACTATGACCAACTCTATTAACCCTTTATCATCATCATTACATCATCTGGATTGCATTGTGAATGGAGAGGAGTTATGGGAACAAGGGAGAAGAAGAGGAAGAGCCCTGAAAAATTCTCGCATGGTTGAATTTAAATCATATCTTTCCCTCATTTATACTAAGTGGTTATTTTTATAAAATCCCCAAATTTTATGCATATATTTTGACATCTAAAAGAACATTTGTGTGTGACCCTCTAGGTCTATGTATCAGTCAAGGCAACAACTCTATTTGCCAAATGACCTGTATTGGTCGTCCAAATTAATTAATTATATTTTCATATAAGTTAATTAATGTTGGATTGGTTTAACCGATTTGATAGGTCAAGTCTCCAACCCTAGAGTGCCAAGCTACACCTTGTGCACTAGAAGAAACAACGTACTATGTATTGACTTAGTCATATAATCTGTTCATCATCAGTACCTTAAATGTATCCCCCTCATACACATGATCCTCCTAGGTCAACATATGGCAAGGTCAACTGTCAAACCCCAATTGGTCATGAGAGTTAATGCTGATATATTTGCACTTTGTCGAAGGCCTCTTCATCGATATGTCGATGCCTTGACCAATGGCTTCATTGAATCATATTCCTATTATAAAGAGATGGTCCCTTCATGTGACCGGTCCAAAAGTAGTGTGATGTGCGGTTCGGTGAATTTTCCGGACTGCACATCGAACACTTCTGTAGTACTTCGCACTGCGCATTGTGCATGGGCCTGTGTCGTGTGAAGGTGCAATTATTTTTAGACCTTTCAAATGCCGTGACTCTCTCTCCCTCTTCCTCTCTCTCGCTCTTTTCTTTATCTGTCTCTCCCTCTTTCTCTCTCGTGCTCTTCTCTCTCTCTCTCTCTTTCTCATTCCTCTCTCGCGCTCCTCTTTCTCTCTCGTTCATCTCTTCCCCTCTTTCTCTCTTGCACTCTTCTCTCTCTCATTTCTCTCTCTATCATTCTTCTTTTTCTCACTTGTGCTCTTCTCTTGTGCTCTCGTTCCTCTCTCCCACTTTCTCTCTCGTGCTCTTCTCTCTCTCATGTTCCTCTCTGTCCCTCTTTCTCTTTTGCGTTCTTCTCTCTTGTACTCTCTCTCTTTCGTTCCTCTCTCTTGTGCTCTTCTCTCTTGTACTCTCTCTCTTTCGTCCCTCTCTCTTGTGCTCTTCTTCTCTCTCTTTTGTTCCTCTCTCTTGCACTCTTCCCTCTCTCTCTCACTCTCTATCACACTTCTCTCTCATCCTCTTTCTCGCTCTCTCTCGTTCTTCTCTCATTCTATCACTCTTCTTTCTCTTTCTTTCTGTTCTCTCTTCCGTTCATTCTTCCATCCCTTTCTTGTGTACGCAGCTTGGTCCTCTCACTCTCCCTTTCTTTATCGCTTTTCTCTTTCTCGCTCTCTCTCCCCTCCCTCTTGATGGAGGCAAATTACGGTGTTAATTTTAATGGTCATTGTAATTTTAATTTGCCTACAATCAAATAAATTTATAATATGTAGAAACTTCTCAAAGATGTATAAGTGAGAGTAAGGTCGTCTCCACAGGGGCTGGCCTTTAGGTATGTATTCAATAAAGGGTTTATTAGTTAATAAAATGTAGTAATAATACTAAAATAATGGGAATAAGAAGAGATAACTAATTAATAAGTAGATGAGATATTAGCTTAGTAAGAGTAAAGAGTAAGAATAAGTAGCTATGTATATTCAGATAGAAGAGATGGGGTAGAGTAGTATTTTTATATGATTTTATATGATTTATATAGATATATATATATATATATATATTTTTTTTTTCTTATAGTGAAAGGTTGGGTGTAGAAAGGGTTATTTGGTCGAAATAGGAGTTAATATAGTAGTCATATAGTTTATATAGTGGTTATATGTTTTTAGATATTTTTATGTAGATTTTATAAGGGAGTATCGATTAAAGAAGGTGTTTCTGTCGAACGCCCGTGACGCGTTTGACAGAATGCATGAAAGATGTCGATTTCTAAGTAATATAAGATAAAAGGGGTTATTCTGTCGCACACCCGTTAGGTGTTTGACAGAATGCCTGAAAGAAGAAGAAATGATAGGATAATATGTTTTTACATTTTTATAAAGTTGAGTAGTATAGAACTTATATAAATAAAGATAAATTCATCAAGCCCGTGAGGTGTTTGATGAAATGCGAGAAAAAAAAATCACAGTGACAATTTTAAGTCGATGTGGATCGAATCAAGGATTAACAAGGGAGGATATTCAAATTAACCATACATAAAAGTAAATCATCCAGATTAGATACAAGAAAACTTACCAACTCGCCCTGAATCAAGGTAAGAGGGTGGCGGCGCCGATCGCCGCGCCCAACTTTGGTATGCGATTCCCCCTTTATTTCTCTTCCATGCTAGCACGAGTCTTCGTCTTCCTCAACTTCCACTGGAGCCTTCTGAAGCTCTAGGAGTCGTTAGAAGGTTGTCATGCTCCTCTTCTTGCTCCGCTAGCCTCAGACGGGTCTTCCGCCGTCTCTAAGAGCTTCGATCGAAAGATGTCAAATTAGGGGCTCTTGGCCCCTTTTAACGGTCTAGAAGGATCCCAGAGGCCGTCCGATAGCGGGGGACGGCCCTGATGGATCTCCCCAACTGTTGGATCGTGTCTGGTCCCCCGTCGCCAGGCGAGAACGGCCTCTGGCCGATGGAGTCGACGGCCATGGGCGAGAGTGGACACAATTGCCCCTGGCCGTTGTACCCGCCTCAACCACATCAGCTTGCCACGTCAACAACCCATGTCACCTCCGTGTGCTTTGATTCGTCCGCCGATGGATCCCACAATCTGCGTCAGCAATCGCGGCCAATTTCAAGGCCTGAAATAAAAACAAAACAGTTAAATTGACGAAATAGATCTCTACCGTCCGATCTTTATCAAGAGGATCAGATGGCTGAGAACATATCCGCCTCTTTAAATAAGCTCGGAAAGGCATGGGCTTCGGGCCGGGTTGGCTCGAAGCCTGGTCTTTTTTTCTTCTTGTTTGGTTGAGATCGCAGCTCGTTGGGCCACGATCATATTCTCGCTCTGTGGCCCAGCCCGATGCGACTAAAAGAAACGTGGGATTTACATCCCATATTGAAAACTTCTAAAAAACAAAATAGTATATAATTATTTGCGGTTTATGTCAAATGAATTGAAATGAAATCCATACTTCTATGGGCGATCTCCTTGGGCCTGTGCTTGGCGCGATTTGGGCCTGCGCTCTGCACTTCTTGTGCATGGGCTTCGCTAGCGGCTGGACCGGCTTTGAGTGCTCCGCACTCGCTGGCCTGGCTGCTAGCTTGAAGCCTGTCGTTTGTTCTAATATTGGTTTGTTCCTTAGCCAACCCAATTAGGCCATTTTTTTACTTTTATCATTATATATCTTTCTTTTTCATGACATTTTCTCTAGTTGTTTCTTCTCTTAATTTCTCCAACTTCCTCTTCTTCCCTGCAATAGCATACATAATAAATAGAGCCTTAGAAAATTAAAAGGTCCTAAATGTTTTTACTAACAAATCTTTGAAGTTCTAAAACATGCATAAAATTGACCTTAAAATGCATTATTTTGTTGTTTACTCTATTTAATGCAGGGAATGTAAAATTATTATAAAATTAGAGAAAATACATGTGAAATGATCCCAAAATGGCATTGAAATATGTATAATTACATCACATATTTTGGGTCTATCACCTCTCTGATCGCAATTATTTGTGAGAATTTTTGAGATGTTCGATGTAATTTTTTAGCACAAATTCGCACTGTTTATCGAACTACCCCTTTCGTGCAATCAAAAAATTTGCACAGCAGCCGAAAAAATTGGACAGCACCGCTCGGCCATATCTACTCTTATACTGAGAGCAGATGATCCCATCTTGACCACTCAATCTTCTTTGTGAACTTACATAACTATGAGATCAATCAACTTGATTGACAATTTAGTACATACCAATTCGGGATTTATACAAATCAATTTAATGAATTTATTTCATCTAAAGAGTAACCACTTTATATCCTTAGTGTCTCCATAGTAATGGCTAAGGGATTACCATACTCATAGTATGAATCAGGCTAGCTACTTTTATTCTATTTGGATACTTCGATGGCCCTTCTTGAATATCCTTCAAATTGGAATTCGATAAGGAAAATATGGTGATAAATCTGTGTATATACATTTTTTCCCCCAAGGATAAGATGATAGCTGGTATCCCATGTTCCCTATTGGTCTACATCCATGCTACTTGGTGGCCATGTGGATGATGGGGGTTTGTATAAAGTTTCTATCTAATTGAGTAGGCCATGTGAACATCATGGTGTTCACATATCTTCGTCAAACCAAAAAATATTCACAGTGCTGTAAAAATTCTATAAAATAAGGAAAATTAGAATAACATTCTATTAAAGTTCCTAGTACATTTGATCTTATGATTGAGAAAGGCCCCTCCGATTTTTGAAAAAATTTCCCATCGACTAAAACATCAACTGTAAGGCAAAAAATTCGGTATACATTCTAGTTGATTTTAAATTAATTCTCAGTTTTCATACAAATAAATTGAAACATCCTGCATAAATTTTTATATTTTAAAATATATCACACCCATTAAACATGAAATTTAACCACTAAAACGTGCTATAATTGAAATTAATATAAATAACTTATTGTTGAAGTAACTTATTCTAAATGAATTATCATTACATCAAATGTAAATTAATTTTAAGCTGCACAAAAAATAATGGACAATAAATAAAATTTTCTATATGTTTGCACATATTTAAGAATATCACTCATGTTTTTGGGACATATATTTGATATGACCTAGGTTAGACGCATTCAGAATGGTTTGACTGACAGCTATTGCTAATGCAGCCAAACATAACTTTGAATATTATTTAATTTGATTCATACAATATTTCTACATTAGTGTTACTATGGATTTTTAAAGTGGATAGTTTTTCCAAAGATGTATATACATATACATGTTGAATTTATGAGTATATAAACCTACATGCATTCATACTTATCTTCATCTCCCCATCCAAGTTAATTATTGACACTAATATATTACGAATCATTTCTTGTCTTTAGAAATCATTATATAGCTCATGGAATTCCTTCCTGAGTCATTTCTTATCTCTCTCACATCATTTTTTAGTCTAAATTAGAGAGAACAACCCTTATCACGCATTAGCCACCAATTTTAGTGAATTATTGGGTGGATATTTTTTATTTTTTATAGCATAATTATAATAATTTATGCTTTCTTTCTTCAATTTCTTATTCACATCATATAAGGTAAGTTGAACCATGGGTCTACAATGAGCTGTTATGTGATGTGGATCAACATTTAGACCCATTTTAGGGAACATTTTTATCTGTATAACTTTCAGAGGTACTCATGAACTTTCAAATATCAAATTCCATAACTAGTTTGATAAACACCCTATAATAAGGATCTCATATATATTTGACATATTACCATTTATGAATTGCTAACTATCAAGCATTATAAACTTACAAATTTAGAACTAGTCAAACACAATTGTATGTTTTAACAAAAGAAGAGTCTTGAGGATAGCAAATTCTATTATCTTGTAGCTCAATATACTGAGTCTAGTAAAAGGAAAGATGAATCGAACATGGATTGGCATTGAGGTTGGCTGCTACCTGTGCAGTAAATGAAAAATAAGAGGAAGAGAAAAAATAAGTTTGAAAAAAATAGTTTCAAACATGATAGTTGATCACAATTGTATTTACTATAATATAGTAAAACTTTGATAATAGTCAAAGTCATATCAAAATTTAACTCTTATCATCATGTGATTCTAATCTAAGTGAAAGTAGAATCATAATTTGTTATGATTCTAATTGGAGTTTTGTAATCGGAGTCACAATACAAGTAGAATTCAATAACAATTGGACTCTAATACTGATCATAATTAAAGTTGGATTAGAAGCCAAATCCAATAATAGTTCATTTATAATCATATTTGACTGATGATATCAAATAATTTTTTAATCAGATTAAAATTATCCTATCAATTGTGATCACATAAAAAATTATACTGTAAATTGGAGTCTTGATAGGGTTTGGACTCTGATCATAAATAAAATCAAATGAAGGTTAATTTCATATCAGAGTTGGTCTTTTTAAATAAATTTGAGCCTTCTCTCTACTTTTCAACCTTTCATTCCAGTATTTTTCAAAAACCAAACTTTACATGATCGGTTTTATAAATTTTACATTCTAAGTTAATCAACAATTAAAGATAGGTACCTACGTAGTTTAATAAATACAATTTATGGTAAAATTGACTTCATATGCTTCCATTAAGTTAGAAAACTGAAAAGCATATCTCCTAACTGAAAAGCTTACTGACTTCATGATAGTTCATAAACTCAAAGTTATGGTTAGAATTATGTTGCAGTTGATTTGAGTTTAAATAATACAATTGGTAAACCAATACTCACATAATATCCTAGTTGATGGATGAGTACCTCTTCTCCAGTAGCGACAGATCTCAGGGATTTAACTATACCCAGAAAGTGATTTGCACATGGGCTAAGAGGTAGTGATGCTATCAAAATGGTGAGATGAGAGGGAAGGTCCTAAGTATTTAAATAGAGTGTGATGGTATGTAAAATATGTAGGTAGGATCAAATGAATAGGATGAAAGGAATTTAGGGAGTCAGATAGATGAATACAGAAGTGGAAGATGGTGGATACGAGAGATTAGTAAGAAAGAAAGGCGAGGGAATTAATGATTTAAGGGTTTTGTGCCTTTAATGGACGATAAGGCAATGGGAGTGGTCAGGATGATACAGAAGATGTGTGATGATGATGATGGATATTGGTGGATGATGATGTATTGTACCGGATCTGCTGAGGAGGGTGATATGGATCTAACTAATGTGTGATGGAGAAAGATAATGTAAGAAAGGAGATTAACCTTAGATATGTACAATCCCCTGGGATCAAGGCAATTTTTTAATGCAGATCAACCTTTCCTCTTTACTGTTGATGTTCTCAAAGCACTCAATACACCAAAAAAACCTTGAGGGACCTTAAAAAACCTAAGTCTCCTTAATTATGCCTCTCTAGGAGAAAGTGAATTCAAAGATGTTTTTTACAAATATCCAAGGCTCAATTTATATATTCAAATGTATGGATGGATTGAGGACAAACGATAAAGCTACTTACAAAATGTCACCTTG
The DNA here is from genome assembly GCF_029677425.1 of Wolffia australiana. NCBI lineage: Eukaryota > Viridiplantae > Streptophyta > Magnoliopsida > Alismatales > Araceae > Wolffia > Wolffia australiana. The sequence continues at coordinate 4,643,309 of NC_135852.1, read as the reverse complement.
ATTGGAATTTTGGATTCACAGATATCAGGCCCTCAACTTGGATGATTGTTAGTTGTTGATTTAATTAAGTATTTTTCTCTCCTTGTCACAGCCCCCACGTCACTTTTAGGATTTTGTATTTAAATCAACATTGAATGCACTCATTCGCTTGGATCACCCCCTCATCCTCTATCCATGACTCATGTCATGCCACATGTCCTTGTAGGAAAATGAAAAAAAGCCTAACGATTTATTATTATATTAAATAAAATATTAATGAGAAAATGCGTGTGATGTGGCGGCACATCCACCCACGCCAAGGGCACATCATTTTCACATAGGTCAATAAAAATTGGACACATCACTGCCAGATCTTCACATGGGTTTAGCATCACCAAATCTCACCAGTCAAAAGCAAAATAAATGATAAAATAAGAAATATTTAATTTGGATTTCCTTGGCCTCTTTATCACATTTGTTGTGAATAAAATCACTTCTTTTTTATTGGCCTATGCCGTCCCTGGGTTTACAAAATAGGAACACCATTGCAATTATCAGACATTATGGTGTTGGGATTTGTGATGCCATAACAGGGATTTTAGCAATGATTAATGACTTAATCATTATGCAAGATGATGACACGTTATTGTTCAACAGTTCAGATTGTGTCCCACGGCATGATTGATGGTTAACGCCTAAAATGCCTCAATAAATTCATATGAAATTAAATAAAGGACAAAAAAATACACATAAATGATTTATTGGAGTTATAAAATTCATATATTTGTGAATACAATGTAGAAAAATATAGAACAAATCTTATATGACTATTAAAACTACTTAAATTTTACAAAATTCAAAACATCCTTGTGAAAGTGGATTGAAAAATTTAAATGCATTTAAAAATGAAGAACTTTTCCATACTCCAAAATAAAAAATGTCACCAAATATGTGTCATTGTGATGAACAAATGCATAAATTGGTATTTTCATTATTCGAGCCAATTGGTGTTTGAGGGTAGCTTGGATTTGCAAATGTCCACTTTCACAGAATTCAGATCACCACTAAATGATGGAACACACACAAATTATGCCTTATAGAGTTGAGTATAGACCTCATCCAGAAGCCTGCCTTTCACGTTAGGCTCTAAAATAATTTTTTATGTTCATAAAGTGATATATGTGCCAAATTTAAAAAAAATTTTGTAAAAAATGTCACCTTGGAGCCAATATATTCATATAGAAATTTTCAATCTTTTATTAATAAGTCTGTTCCCAAAATCAGCAAAATGATGTAGACTTTTGGCTATTCTTTTAGCACCCGAAGCTGACAACAAATAATGTCAAAATTATTCTCCAAATCAACGTATGAAACATTGATTACATCATGTTACAAAACAAGTTAATGTATGTTTTCTTGGATTTTAGGTAAACCAAATCAAAACATCAAATCCAGATTATCCCATGCTCAAATAAAATAATTAACTATATTACATTATTGAATTTACTATGTTTTCACTTATACTTAATTAATTTGATGCTAAATTAAGATGTGGAGAAGAAGGGGAGGTTGATGACTATGGTAGAACTAGACATATCCATCGATGGAGAAAAGAAGTGGAGAGATGAGGATCACACAGTTGAAGGGGGGAAGACATTACAATAGTGCAATATCATCAAAATGTCCTCTTCAATTAATCTCTAAATTATTCCTGCGTTGAAACAGAAAATTTCCCTAAATAATTAAAAATTATAAGTTTTTAATACAAACTATGTTGTTGAAAGGTTAATTTGTGGAAAATTCCAAAAAAAATTAATCTGTTTTTATTCTAAATTGATTTTTCTAATATAATAAGAAAGGGAATTCAATTAATCCATATGTTGAAAGGTTGATACATCCGATTCATAAATAACTAAGTTCCACCAGTCGACTAATTGTAAACTATGGGAGTACATAGAAAATATCTGAAAATTATAATAATCAAGTAACTATCCTTAAACGAAAGGCATGGGGTCAATATATAGTTTCTCTATTCCTATGAGGAAAATGGAATTTTGGTAATGCCATTGATGTGTGAAATATTAAGGCCCCAACTTAAAGTTCATTATATTTGCATCAGTTTTAAAATTGGGCAGTATACAAGAGTTGATTTGAAAAATTATATCACCTGTACAATTTCAAACATATCCCAAACCATATTCAAATTTTTTTGATATCAAATTATAGAGTAAAAGTTTATGTCATGACATCATACTGAAGGAAACCCTATGTCGTTTTTATTGGAATCATTTGTGAAAATCTGGAGTTTAATATGAAGAAACATTGAGGCTATTTACTTATCTTCAGATGGTTTATGATGTCATTTATACAGTCAATACAGGGGTAATAAGGGCATGGAAACATTAGCTAGTTTAGAGATTCAGTATTTTCATGCAAAAGTATGAAAAATGATATTGTAAATATATCCAGCCAGCAACTTTCAAAGTCCAAGCAGTCAAAATCAAAATTAAGCACCGATTGTTTTTGAAAAAAATAAAGAAGATCAACCAAGAATGGTGATCGACCTCCAATAGAACATATACATAAAAGAAAAATGATAATTAAACATAAAAGATATTCCCCATATGCGATGAGACAGGCAATCAACTGAGAAGAAAGTATATACGTTTCGACATCTTTTATTCATAACTAATCAGTTATTTCTTATATTTGCCCTTACATCAAATTAAACTGTAAAGTATGATAATAAAAATCATCTGGCCATGCTGAGAATGTAATTTGGAAAGCAGTAAGAAGTCTTGTTTCATGGACATCTATGTATCCTTTATGCCTGACATGATATCCGTAATGACCTTATAAAGTCTAGGACATGTTCCACTTGCTGTTCCTTGGGGTGCTTTTTTAGGTTTCGAAATGATTGGTAAACAAAAAAGAAAATAACTTAGGATATTCTTGTATAAAAGTTGCCAAAAAATTTGTGATATTGATCTTTCTTTATGTTGGTTGGCATGACGGTTGTTTCCCAACATTGAAGTGTTAAAACCAAAACATAAGAGAGATAGATACAGAGACAGAGAGACAGAGATATGTGATGTGAGACCGCAAATTTGACATCCAAGTCAGCTTCCAGATCGAACAATAGGATATATAATAAATACTAACTAATAAGCATTGAACTTGTACTTTATACTCATCTTGAGAATTAGCAGGTTCGATTTAATATCAGTTTAAATATAGATAGGATGAAAGATACATGGCTACGATTAAATGGAGATAGGGAAACATCTTAACAACTAGAATTGAATCTTAATATAGATGTTATATTTATTTATAACAACTATCTGAAGCCACAACTCTCAAAGAAAGCCACATTCCTTGGAGCAAGAGCACCAGGTTAAGTCTGGCATTTCATGCTTCGACACCCTCATGTACTGCACGTTGCAAATAATAATCAGAAGATTTGGTTTACCTAGTAGACATCTCAATCAACATACTTTGTGTTTCTTGGAATGTTTCTACATCTAATAAGCTAGCTCTCTCTTTAATGCATTATATCTGCAACAAGTGCCTGGAAATAATCCATTCAGACTTCTGACCCCCTCCACAATTCTTTCACACACTGGTTTTTCTTATTATGCTGTTTCATATACAATTTTAGTAAATTTATTGGAATTTGTCTCTTAACAGGAAGACTCAACTGCAAACTATGTTTAAAATATTTCAAACTTCAGTAGAAAATCAATTTAGCTCTAAGATAAAATATTTAGAATCTGATTGGGGTGGAAAGACGAGGCTCTCCACACCTATCTAAAAAATAAAAGAACGGTTCATAAATTATTGTCTCTTCATACTCCTGAACAAAATGGAACAACATAAAGAAAATATAGACAAAAATGTAAATTCTCTTTATCTACTTCACAAAGCACATATGTTAAAAAAATTCTGTGATGAAACTGTTGATACTGCTGAATTTCTTATAAATTGTATATAAACTCCTGTTTTTTAAAATAAATCACCTTATGAAATCATATTCCAAGCACAATCAGATTACTCATCCTTAATAAGAATTGCCTGTCTTTGTTATCCATATTTACAACCATATTTTCAGAATGAACGTGATCAAAGGTATGAGAAGTGCGTCTTCTTGGGTTACAGCTCTATGCACATGGGTTACAAATGCCTCTTATTATACACATGTACATTTTTCATCTCTCGAGATGTTATATTTTATGAATATTCCCACCCCTTTTCAGTTGTACCAAATCTGACTAACGTTGGATTACTTAAATCACGTTTGTATAATACAATAATCTTACCCAAACTCATTACACTCATGAATCTTATGAGTCAATCAACCATACTCAAGGTACTATAATGGATCACACTATTGATAACATGTCACAATATTCAAAATCTACACAGCCATCTTTTACTCAAACAATGAAAACTGCATCACTCAACAACATTCTAAAAGATTGATCTGATGATCTTTAAGAAACAAATCATGAGATCATTACCATAATAGTTCATGCATCTGAAACATCAGTGATCTTGAAACTAAGAATATTCAAGATATCTATCATCAGAGAAACACAAATACCCAATCATATCTGACTGAGGACTACGTCAGATCAACATAATCTACTTCAACACGATTAACTTTCTTCTCAACAAGACACCCCATGACTCACATACTTACACTCAACATAACTGAAGCACGTATCCCACCTCCTTTATGGCTGCATCCAATAACACTCATGACTGAGGAATATAGAGCTTTGATGATAGACAATACATGGACCCTAGTTTCCTAGGAATCACAAATTCTACATTATCAGTAGCATACAGGTTACAAACTTATGTGATCTATTGAAAGTAAAAAGTGAGTTTAGCAGGAAAAGGCTATAATCATCAGGAAGGCTTCGACATAAATGAAACTTTAACTCGCATTATAAAACAGACGACTAGAGCTTGTTGGTGTCATTAGATCTTACCAACAATTCAAATATACATTAACTAGCTGTATCCAATGCATTTTTACATGATGAATTAAATGAAATCATCTACATGTGTTCAAAACTAAAGCACATCCAAACCATGTTTTTTATTTAAGAAAATCACTTTATAGACTTAAACAGTCCTCTTGAGGCTGGTGAACAAAACTAACATCATAACTTCTGGCTCTCATTAACAGGATAAAAAACCGATCACCCTTATTTTTGTCAATTACAGCATGATACCATTTTTATTTTAATCTACATTGATGAGATTTTAATTATCTGTCCCAATACATCTGCAATTGCAAACATTCTTCAACATCTTCACTCTGAGTTTGCCATAAAGGAATTGGGTCCTTCACATCGCTTCCTCGGAATTCAATGTCTACGTAATGTGCCATCTCAAGCTCTTCTACTAACAGCTCTACTAATGTAGATGAAACATAATATCAGCAACTTATTGGGGCTCTAAAATATCTTATACTTAGCCAACTAGATATAGCTTATGTCGTGAATAAAGCATATTAGAAGATGCACTTACCCACCTGTAATGATATTGAAGCACTGAAGCGTCTGCTTCATTACCTTAAAGGCATCATCCTCTACACTTTACTCATTCTTAAACATTTAAATCTGACTATAAATACTTTTAACAAATGAAGACTGGCAGGTGATCAAACTGACAAACGATCAACCAGCACATTTCTGGTTTACATTGGTAAAAATGGCATTTCCTGTAGCTTTAAAAAGCTACCGATAATAGCTAAAACTAATACAAGGCATAACATAAAACAATGGGCAACAGTGCTGCAGAAGTGATATGGGTGCAATCTTTACTATAAAGTAAATAACTATTATCGCAATCACATAGCTAATTCTATGGTGTGACAACATCAGATCAATGTATCTCTCAGCAAATCCAGTGTTCTATGCCCGTACAAATCATACAGGCCAGTCAAACAATCCAAATCAAATTCGTGCCAACTTAAGATCAGTTGGTGGAGGCATTGAGAAACCACTTGCTAAAGTTCGGTTTTGTACATTCAAGGACAAGCTTAACTTCTTCTCGCTCCCTTTGCCGTTGACAGAGGGTGTAAAGTGAGTCCTCAAAATCGATGTCCAATTCAGCTGCCAGATGGAGCTATAGGACTTATAATAAATACAAGCTTGTAATAATGGAACACTTACCCCTTATTCTTAAGCTAGAGCAATTTGTTCCAGAGAGAGAGAGAGAGAGAGAGAGAGAGAGAGAGAGAGAGAGAGAGAGAGAGAGAGAGAGAGAGAGAGAGAGAGAGAGAGAGAGAGAGAGAGAGATGGGGTCTCCGACGACAGAGAAAGAGAAATCTTTCTTCTAGGAGCCAAAGAGAGAGAAGGCTTTCCTCGGGGAGCCCGAGAGAGAGAGAGAGACAAAGCAATAACGGCTGGATGATTGCTGGCCGGCGTTGGCGGCCGTTGGCAGGCGCTGGCTGCCGCTGGCCGGCGCTGGCAGTGACTGGATAGTCGCTGGCTGGTGCTGGGCGGCCGTTGGCAGGCGCTGGCTGGCGTTGGGCGCAGTTGGGTGGCGCTGACCGCCGCTGGGCGCTGCTGGCAGCCGCTGGCGCCGCCAGATTCGAACATTTGATTCGAATCGGATCTTATTCGAACATTTGATCCAAATAGCCACCTTGTTCAAACAATTTGATCCGAACAGATGCTAAGATCGGGTTCGGGTCATATTTGAATGAGACAGATCGGTGTTCGGATTCGATCGTTCGAATGACCGATCCGATCGAACATTCGAACGATCTGTCTGAATCCCCGAAGCATAAGAGTAAGTGGAGAGTAAGAGAGAGAGAGAGAGAATAAGTGGAGAGTAAGAGAGAGAGAGTGAGAAGGAGACAAAAAGAGTGAGTGCATGAGTGACAGAGAGAGAGTAAGTGGAGAGTAAGAGAGAGCGAGAGAAAAAGAGTGAGTGCGTGAGAGAGCGCGAGATAGAGTAAGTGGAGAGAGAGAGAGAGAGAGAGAGAGAGAGGGTGCGTGAGAGAGAGAGCAAGTGGAGAGTGTGAGGGAGAGAGAGAGTGAGAAGGCGAGAGAAAGAGTGAGTGCGTGAGAGAGAGAGAGAGTGAGAAGGCAAGGGAAAGAGTGAGTGCGTGAGAGAGAGAGAGAGATAGTGCGTGAGACAGAGAGAGACAAAGAGAGAGATTGTGCGTGAGAGAGAGAGAAAGAGAGAGATAGTGGAGATTGTGCGTGAGAGAGAGAGAAAGAGAGAGATAGTGGAGATTGTGCGTGAGAGAGAGAGAAAGTGTGAGAGTGAGAGAGAGTAAGTTTGAGAGAGAGAGAGAGAGACAAAGCGATAGAGAGAGAGAGAGAAAGAGAGAGAGAGAGACAAAGTGACAGAGAGAGAGAGAGACAACGAGAAAGAGTGAGTGCGTGAGAGAGAGAGAGAGTGAGTGCGTGAGAGAGAGAGTGAGTAAGTGTGTGTGTGTGTGTGAGAGAGAGAGAGAACGAATGAGTGCGTGAGGGAGACAGAGAAAGAGTGAGTGCGTGAGGAGACAGAGAAAGAGAGAGTGGATGAGAGAGAGAAAGCGTGAGTGCGTGAGAGAGAGAGAGAGAGTGAGTGCGTGAGAGAGAGAGTGAGTCAGTGTGTGTGTGTGTGAGAGAGAGAGAACGAATGAGTGCGTGAGGGAGACAGAGAAAGAGTGAGTGCGTGAGGAGACAGAGAAAGAGAGAGTGGATGAGAGAGAGAAAGCGTGAGTGCGTGAGAGAGAGAGAAAGAGTGAATGCATGAGAGTGAGAGAGAGAGAGAGAAAGAGTGAGTGCGTGAGAGAGAGTTAGAGAAAGAGTGAATGCATGAGCGTGAGAGAGAGAGAGAGAGAAAGAGTGAGTGCGTGAGAGAGAGAGACAGAGAAAGAGTGAGTGCGTTAAAGCGAGAGAGTGATTAAGTGTGAGAGTGAGAGAGAGAGAGAAAGAGTGAGTGCGTGACAGAGAGAGAGAAAGAGTGAGTGCCTGAAAGAGAGAGTGATTAAGTGTGAGAGTGAGAGAGCGAGAAAGAGAGAGTGCATGAGAGAGAGAGAGAAAGAGTGAGTGCCTGAAAGAGAGAGAGTGATTAAGTGTCAGAGTGAGAGAGAGACAGAGTGAGTGCGTGAAAGAGAGAGAGTGATTAAGTGTCAAAGTGAGAGAGAGAAAGAGTGAGTGCGTGAGAGAGAAAGAGAGAGGGAGAGAGAGAAAGAGTGAGTGCATGAGAGAGAAAGAGAGAGAGAGAAAGAGTGAGTGTGTGAGAGAGAAAGAGAGAGAGAGAGAGAAAGAGTGAGTGCATGAGAGAGAAAGAGAGAGAGAGAGAAAGAGTGACTGTGTGAGAGAGAAAGAGAGAGAGAGAGATAGAGATAGATAGATAGATAGAGAGAGAGTGATGCGGGACACAAAAATAGATTCGTGAATCTTAATAAAATAACACAAATATGTTGGTAATTATGATTTCTTGAGGGTGATCCGAAGTAGGTATAATCTTATAGGAATTGACTACGTAAATGGAACGGGGGCTCTACAAGGCACTTTGGTAATACAATAACGTGATAACTAATGGGAATATAGTATTTGAAATGGTCGTCTAAAGCGTAACACAGAAATTCTAAGAACTCTCACTTGAGCAAATTAATAATTATCATGAACCATATATATCTCAAAAGTTAAGATGTCTCAAGGTACTGGAGAGATGGGAGCCAATAGCTTGAGTATCTTGATGTTGAATGGCCTTGAGTTACGTTGAACTGCAGCTCCGCGAGTGATGCAAACGGAGAGAAGGGAAGGTGTGGGAATACGGATAAAAAGGAAAATGTGAGAATCGATAGGCATAAGAGAAGGTTGATGCGTAAGATGCGAGGAGTGGAGGTGAAGTGTGAGGCTGGAGGAGTTGGATGGGATATGGTGTGGGAATTGGTGAAATGAAGAAGAAGGATGATTGAACTAGGTGAAGATGGTGGGTTAATTTGAAGGAAAGTGTTCAATGATGGGGAATGGTGGGGATAAGTGAATTGGTAAGTTATGGATAGGGAAGTTTGGAGAAAGAGGAAGAAAAACCCAAGAGGAGTTGACAATGTTGAAGTAGACAAGCTACGAGCTCGTTCGGTTGTCGATCCGTTGCCCATTGCCGTTACCGCCAAAGGAAATCACCAAGAATCACTCTTTTCTCACAAAATAACTTCACAATAATTCTTCAGCAAAAGATGTCTATACAAACAGGCTCATGGCCCTTTTAAAGGGAAGGAAACATGCAGTTGCAAGGAAAATAAACTGTCAAATTCGGAATGGTGGTTGAAGAGAAATGGTATAGAGAAGGGTGGTTTCCTTCTCTATGAGAGAAAGTAGTGGAGAAAGGTGAGGGGGAGAGGTTATGAGAAAAGTTAAATTGGAAGTTATGAGAGAAAAGAGAAAGAGAGAAAATTAGAGAGGAAAAGAGAGGTGGAATAGTCAATAATTCTAGGCGATTAAAAAGGATGAGAGAAACGCATAGAAGAATGAGAATGAGAGGAGAAGAAAAGTCAAATAAAGGAGTTGAGTGAGAAGAGAGAGAAAAGAACGTGAGAGAGATGGGAAGAAAAGTCAAAGAATAGAGAGAGGAGAGAGAGAAAAAGAACGGTTAAACATTTCCCATCAGAGAGAGAGAGAGAAAGAGAGAGAGAGAGAGAGAGAGAGAGAGAGAGAGAGAGAGAGAGAGAGAGAGAGAGAGAGAGAGAGAGAGAGAGAGAGAGAGAGAGAGAGAGAGAGAGAGAGAGAGAGAGAGAGAGAGAGAGAGGGAGAGGGAGCGTGGTCTGAATGCCCACTGGTTATCACAAGATGCAAAAACATATTTTGTTGAATCAATGTGCCGTTCCGCTTTCTTAAGGGGGATCTTAACTAATGACCAATCCGTCAGATTAATTAGATCGATAATCAGCAGATGCGTGGAGCATTCAGTGTCTGGCAATTAAGAATCTGGGCATTTACGCTCTACACCCTGTTGTCGCAGCCGGTATCAAGCTTGCGCCGCTGTTTCCGATCAAACTCATGAGTTTATGAGATGAAACTCAAAGATTACTTCTAGATGACGTTAGGAAATGATAGGCATTTAGATTTTTCATCAATAATATTTCCAGGCACCAAATGTAATGGTGCCTCCTTAGACAAGTCTCTTGAAGATACAGGTCGAGAAATGCCTTCATATCACTAGTTAAACTTTAACACGTAATGGCGTCGCACATAAAATTACTTTAAATCTCGGCCCGTCGAAGGCGAAAATGACACTCCATTTCTCTTGCTTCCACGTTTTATCAATGACTTCGACTGGAAATAAACTTATAATTCCCCCTGGGCATTGATTACCTATAGTTATTATCACTCCGTCTTCGTAATCTTATTACAGCGGCTCATAATCCTTGTGTGTCCATCGGTTTCTTCCTCATTTGTTATTTTTTCTTCCGAATAGAATACCATTCTTTCTCTTTGTAATTATTTACTTATTTGTGTGTGTGCTTTCATCTACCGTTTTCTATTAGGCGAAGAGTATTCTGAACGCACTTGAATTTATTTCTTCGGGATCTGCTCAAGGACTGAAGGACTGATGTAGACTGATTATGCAGGGAGTTGAGGAGACTGATGGTTGATGTCATTCTACCCAGGGCTGTAGGCAGGTGTAGATTGTTTTAAATAAAAAACTAGATCTCAAGTCCTGAATGTCAAAATAAATTATCTAAAAATACACGCACCTTATCTCAAATGCCTGAGATTAATTTTAGACTGAGTAATTTAAAATCCGAGTTACAGTAAATTCGGAACTATGAAGAGAAATTCAAGTGGCGGCAGCTCCTTTGTCACATGGTGTTTGGGCGGACTGCTACCTTCATTGAGGTTTAAATGAGGAAAAAATGTCGTCCACAATTAATGAATCAACCCCGGCTATCATGCAACACGGATATTTTCTTCGCCGAGTACGCATCAGTTTGGACAGAAACTGAAACACCAATTAAACAGATTATTATTGAGGATAATCTTGAGCCCAAGACATATCAAGGAGCCTTAATCGAACCGTGACTTAACCTATAAGAAGCACCTTGCAACAAGGATATTATCTCAGGTGGTTAGGCGTCATTATCAGAAAAGAACGAAACATCAAGAAAAGAGGTCCAGAAAATAGGCATGTACAAAGAGAGGGAGAGGAGAGAGAGATATATATACGTTGAGAGAGAGAGAGCCATACCTGAGAACCTTGATCGAACGGTGACTCAGCTTCAAAGAAGTACATTTGCCTGTCTCGCATTCCTGCTCTTTACTTTCATGCGAATTATCATATATTATTCCTTAAACTTCAGGTGAGTAGAAAACACGTGGACAGTCACCGATTGGGGAGATGAATGGATTACTCTAAGTTTAGAACGACGTAAGACTGCAGTCTTGGTTTACCGCAATTTATCATGTATAAATAGCAAACTCTGTACTCCATCTTCGCTCACACGCGCCAACAGGCTTTTTCGTTGCTTTGAAGGTTACGTCGCAGAGTATGAAAGAAGGTAACCTTATTACAAGCCTTCTATGTTTTCGGGATAACCTTAGAGAAAGCTTCAGAGGCGAGGTTTGAAGATGGATCGCGGTCGGTCATCCCTTCCGAGTTTTATCTTCATGATGAGGATAAAAAGCCATTTATGCCTCTCTTCCGTCCCGTTCAGTTCATTCCATGTATGAAAACGGAAGGAAACTGCAGACTCGGTGACGGAAAGACCGACAGCATTGCCCGTCTGTCCCCTCTCTCACGGCCTATTCCGTTGTCCATCCTCCAAACCTAACTCTCCGAGTAATTGTTTTCCAGGAGATTCACTCCGTCTGGACTCCGTTTCTTATCGAAAGACCAATTCTGAAGAGCAGCGAATACAACAGGCGATGCAAACCTCTTTAGCGGTGCACCGCTATCAGTTTGAGCAGCTACAGAGGCTCGCTGGGCTGACAAGAAGCTCAAGAAATGAAGCGAATATGTATCGCGGTGTGAGGCAGAGGCAGAGGGGCAAGTGGGTCGCCGAGATCAGGCTGCCTCAGAGTCGGAGAAGGGTCTGGCTGGGGTCTTACAATTGTCCCCAAGACGCTGCCTTAGCTTATGATCGCGCAGCAAGTAAGCTCCGGGGAGTGTATGCAAAACTCAATTTTCCCGAGCTGCAGGGTGGCGTCAGCACAACCGTCGGATTTGATCTGCAAGATCTGGGATCCTCTGTGGACGCCAAAATAGAGGCAATTAATCTTAGGCTTGACAGGGAGAGGAGGAATAAGGGAAAGAAAATTAGCAGTCAGAGAAAGATGAAAGAGTGGCACCAGGCCATGGCCTACGCACCATCCTTAGTTGGCCATAAAAATTCATCTTACTCTTATAATACTTGTTCCTCTTCTTATACATTCGAAGATCAAAAGATAACGTACTGGAATAACTTGATGGGAGAGTTGGATGAGGATTTCTCCAGCGATAGGGTACCCTTCTTCGACCCTGAGCTGATTTGGCAAGCCCTTGAAAGTTGATTTCCTGTCTGCCATCTTATTTTTTTGCAGTGAGTGGGAATGAACGATATAGGCTGAAAGATCGTGTCAGTGTCGTGTATATCTTGTATATATATCCGCCAGGATCCAAAGAGATGGGACAGAGTTTTATCATATATGTTAACCCAGTTTTTTCATACAAAACATTCAATACAGCGAAACCATAAATTTCTTGCGGCATGGTTCTCAACTTTCACTAGTTTTGACTCTATATAGTCATATTTTCTCAAGGTTTCTCATGCTTGACTTTTGGCATTCTTAATTCTTTTCGAAAAGCCTAGTTTGGGATTCATATATAAAAATAATGATTTGTTAATCTTTAACTGAAGAATACTTAAGAATCTCCCCCATTGTTTTCATTAAGATAAATCAATGAAGTGATAAAACACAGTGTAGAAAATATATTGAATGATAAAAATTGGATGAAGTTGAGATGGCATGCCCCAGTTGATTCCACTCTTCATCTTCTGTGCTAGCCTTTTGACTTAAGTGGCCACCTTAGTTTTGGGAGTAATGGGAACAATAAAGAAACATCACTTGTAACTTAAGAACTGGCCGCTATTTACAGACAAGAGGAATAACCTTGTCATCTTTAAACTATCTTGAATTATCCTATCCTTATTTTAAAGACAATCCCCTGTACTCATTCAAGTCAGGGTTTATTGAAATATCCTAATCCTGAGATTATGACAACAAACTTTGATAAGGATGAAATTAAAGCTGATAAATTGTTGAGATCAACCACTTTAAAACTCACAACAAAGTTCCTAAATCAATTGCCATGACTGAATACCTCGTATGAAGCTATGTAATCCTGTTGCATCCTAAAAAATACTATATGTGCATATTTAACGCACTTCTCCTAGATATTTCTCGTAATGATAATATAATATCGTACAGAAAATTCTCTTATCCCCATCAGCACGCCCAAAAATTTCTGAAAAATAATATATAAGGATCTATTGATGATCTTGGTCCTATTACGTGAGCATATCATCATTTTTCGTTAGAATATGTTTCATGACTTCATTGGAAGCTTTTGAGTGATCAGCATAATGATTACTTATATCTTGATCCGACATTCCCACTATGCATGAAATATCTGGACTCAACTCATTCGCATTCAAAAGAGTTCCTACTACTTGATGCCAGATGTCATCAGGGACGTCATCCGGTCAGTACCGAGACGATGCTCGAATACTAGATGGGCTTGGACGTCATCAGTGATGAGCTTGGACGTTACGGATAAATCCCTAACGGGATATGTAACTATGTGATGAGATGACCTAGGCAGATGTACGTGCAGGCACCGACTCGTGGGGATTTGCCGAGATTCGAGCTCTAGGGTGGGTGACTTGTGACAGTGACGGTGACCTTCTGACCCTTGTTAGAGTGACGATGACAACTACGGCGTCGAACGGAACACCTCCGTTGGCGTTCGCATGTAAGGGACGGGCTCGACCCGTACCTAGGAAAACACTCCACTCGTAATTTTCTCTATGTAGTCTCTCATCTAAACTAACCCCAGCGCGATGGAGCATAGTCGACAATAGACTGAAGACGGCAATATAACTGCTGAGCAGAGGGAGCAATGTAACTCGTTGGTGATGTCACTCATCGTCAATGTCTTTGTCGGTGCATGGGTTGGGCCGGCAGGTCGACATAGGCATGCTGATGACGAGCACTGGTTTTCTTCACTAGCGGCGATGACGCGACACAGGAGCGATGACGAGGGAAGAATAGCGGCGAGGTGGCCCAAGCAGCGACGTAAGTGCGCAGGGCGAATGTGGGTGAAGGCAGCAACCGTGGCACCTGCGGCCAGCAGCGGTAGCGTCTAAGGACGTCACAATGTGCGGCGTACTCTAGCGGCCCGACCCACGGCAACGCCCAAGTGAACTGAGCACAATCGTTGATGACCAGATGCGGAGGGTGCAGCTCATGCGACCGGTGAGCGACTGGGCAACAGGGCGATTCAACGGATCGTGCTATGTTCCGTATCAAGGGTGTCATAAGCACTCTTCGCTGGCACTCTGGCAAAAAGTCCGAATCTCATAGCCAGGAGGGGAAGACCGAATATAGGCATGTTTGGCGGCGAATCACCCTCGGGGACGCCGGGCGCAGCGTGGTGCAACCACGATCATCAAAAGGCCTCACGATGGCTCTGGCGGGTCCCGTATGAGCGTCACTACTATTGGGAGGGACATACGACAATTGTGGTGAGTCTAGGGCTGCGATGCAGACCTAGAAGAGCCATTCAATGAATTCAATGATCCTGGTCAATCGGCGCACGACAAACCTGGCGACCATGGCCAGTCAACGCACGTTATGTCCAGTGTGCTCGAGTGCTCATCAGAGCGCTCGTGGCTAGCATGGTGGCGTCAGACGGCTGTCGACTCTTCCTTTGTACCCCCTTCCCCTCTGATTTTTGCCCTCCTCCCTTGATCTCCTTCTCCTTCTTTTGGTGAGACCAAGTTTGCAACAAACTTCCAAAATTAAAAACAAGGTCTAACCGACCTAGGGCGCCCTATTCTCCCTTTATATGGGGGGTCAAGATGGACCCCCTAGATAGGATCCATGAAGGGGGGTCCATATCCATAGGAACCCCTTTAAAACTAAAGAAAAATATAAATAAAATTTAAAGAAACAAAAGAAATGATGACAAGCGATATGTGTCAAACAAGACGACGCATGACACATCAAACACTACTCAATGATCATGAACACGATGACGACACAAATGATGTGACACGCGACGATACAGACGCAATGAAAATGAACACATAAACGCGATAAAACATCGAACCGAATGAGCATGGGCGTGCTTTCATGGGGGTATTTAAACCCAGGCATCTTCACTGTCACCTTGGCGTGCCGGTCGAGTTGGACACTAGCCGACGGGGCTGTCGATGATGACGATGGTGGCTCCCAAGGCATCTCTGATAGAACGGGATGGCGCACTTCATCAATCCTCCCGAGGTCAGAAGAACTCGGCTCCAACGAGTTGGGAGTAGTGAACGACAATGGCTGAAGAAGATCTGACCGCAAGCGTTGTAACTTGTCCCCTATGATCCACAAATTGTCTACACCTATACGTCCTACAAATGGACCAAAAAACCTTTGTGATACCTCATCCCCTGCATAGCTAATTACCTCTAGTAGTATATAAATGACTGACTTGTGCCAGTCAGGTAAAAATAACGGGGAAGTGGTCGCGACAATCTCACTCACACTAAAGAGGTCTATAAAGACCGGGTCAGAGGAGAGAGAAGGGGCTTGGTACAAAGCCATGTCTTCCATGTTAGATGGGGAGCTGATCCCCTACGAAGGAGGGATTTTGACGACGTAGGCGTGATCACCCACTTGTTGGACGATCGAGAACAGGCCAGCGCTACGAACATGTAGCGTTGTAGCCGACCCAAGAGAATTAAGTGTCTGGCCTAAGTGTTGTCATCACACGGTCTCCCACGTTGAACACTCGAGATTGGCGATGCAAGTTGGCAACCTGCTTGTACAATGCATTTAGACTCGTGGTTATAGAATGACGATGCTGATGGAAGGGCAAAACATGCTGGGAAATGCAAGATGATGACAATCTATGAGTTCTAAGGCGAGAAGTCGACATGGAACGTGGCCATTGGCGATCTCGAAAGGACTCGACCCAATGGTGCGATTCACCACGGAGTTACGTACGCGCTAAGCGAGAGGAAAAGAAAAATGACGCATGGTCATTATCCCATGGGTGGTACGACGGTCGCAACGTATGCACCGCTTGTCATCCTGCCTAGGATGAAGGGTGTGGGATCCGCACGAGGACTAAGGTTCTCCTTGACGAGGCATGTTGGGACGATATGTGCTTGCTCCGGGTGAATGGTGCGGGCGGCATGGGGGGCGGTGCGAGCGGCCAGGTAGGTGGCACAAGTGGCCGGGCGAGTGGCACGGGCGGCGCACGTTATGGAGCGAGTAGCGCGGGCGGCATAACGTGCAGTGCGGGTGGCATGGGTAATGGTGCGGACAGTCAGGGGGGGTGGGGGAGAGAGGGGCGGCACAGTTGGCCGGGCGTGATGGCGTGTCATCGATATCGTGTTCCCTCTCTCGAGGAGTCAAGGGTTGACTAACGACCACTAAAACAACTGGGTTGATTGAGGTCCTCTTCTTCGCCGGCTTCACGATACAAGGGTACCATGTAACCCATCGTCTCTAATACATGAATGAACACATGTTTGTCCTGCAGGCTATGGTGAGATCATGGTCATAGATCCATGGAAGACCTAGGATGATACTTCCTACTTTCATTGGAAGGACGTCACACTAGACGATCTCATTATACATGCTCACCTTTAAAGGAACGGGGCATCGACGCTTCACCGGCAACAACAAAGCGTCAATCCACGACACATAATAGGAAATCGGATGAGGTATGGCCACTAATCCTAGTCTGATGACCATCGTGTCGGAGATGGCGTTGACACAGTTTCTGATCTCCACAATCAACTTACACACCTTGTTGTTGATCTTGACATAGGTGCAAAAGATCAAGGACCGGAGAGCCCTGTCAGCCATCGGGTTTGTCCTCTGTGGGACAGCCACGTGGTTAAATTGTGACGTCTCTCAGTGTGGGAGTGGCATCCCACCAGTGCTGGGCAATCAACCGCTATGCTGCCGAGTCGTCTGCTAGTAGGGCGTGGAGCAGGTGTTGGGGTCGCACGAGTGTCCATGATCTGAATGTACACAACTCGAGTGTCAGGTGATTAGTACTCATTCGCAAACTCTTCATCTACACGGTAGTCATCGTCATGTAGCAGCTCCATCTCTCCTATATGGTTCTGCTTGGTTTCTCCCGTATCGATCAGGAGAGCCGAAGATGGACACTAACTATCTCGGTGCCCTTTCCCTTGGCACTTGAAGCACGTGATTTGTGCTTGGTTCACGATCATGCTGCGGGTCGTGGTGTCGTTAGTGAACGCTCGAGCTGGTGGAGCAGAGCCCACTGAAGTGGCTGGGGCCTTCCCTTGCCCTTTGGTGATCTGCGAGATCCGTGGGATCACAGACGGGGTAGTTCGAGCGGGTTTAGCTCAAGGGGCAGCTGGGGTAGTGTGAGCGATGACCTCCTCTCTCGGATGCTCCATGTGCTCCACTATGTGTTAGGCTTCATCGACCTCGGCGGGGTTGCACTTGAGCACCTCGCTATGTAGGGTCAGTCGAAGCCCGTGGGCAAACAAGCCGATGATGATCCGTCGATCCTCCACAAATCGGCACTGCGTCCGACACTCCTCGAAGGCCTTGATGTATTCCGTCACGGACTGTCGACCTTGTAAAAGGTCAAGCCACATGAGGAATAACATCATCTGATATTATCATGGCATGTACTTGCTCCTTAGCTTCTGTGCCATATCGGTCCATGATGTGATGGGCCGTCTTCGTCGCCCTAATGCAACTCGCTCATTCTCCCAGAAAATCTTGGCTTGTCCGCCAAGTCTCGTATCAGCATATTCTACGCACAAGTCATAATCTATGCGATATCATCTGAAATAGGAGTTCATGCTCGACTCCCAATCGGTGAACTCCTTCGCCTTCCTCGACCCTTCAAAGAGGATGACGTTGGCTCGCATGCTCTTTTGGATCCTGGCACGATGCTCCTCTCGTCGGTGCTCGTACTCATCTAAGAGCCGCTTGGGCACCGGGTAGCCTCCATAACGAGGGCCGAGGTGTCGTCAAGGTGGGGTCAGATAGCGGTCACGGTCATGCCATCATCGGGGTTGACCATCGTACAGGGCGCGGATCTCTGGCATCAAGTGTGGTGGGTAGTGAGGAACCTCATCGGCTTCGTCGTAGCATCGGCCAATAGGCTGGACGTAGTCGTTTTGGTGGGCCGGTCAGGTTGGACATGAGCCAACGGGGCTGTCGATAACGACGCTGGTGGCTCTAAAGGCGTCTCCGGTAGAAAGGGTTGGCGCCCTTCATCACTACTGATGCATAAGGTATCTTAATTGTCTCTTGAAGTTTCATATTATTCTTTAGGCACTTATTGAGAGTAAATAGCTCTCCTTTAAAAACAGTATTATTGACTGATGAAAATACTAAATGACACACCATAGTCCTTGAGGGAAAAAACCCAAAATCTTTTGAGAGTTATCACGGTAGAGTTGGATTCCTAACACAAAAGAGGCATTATTGAAATCCTACATCTCAAAAATTTTGATAGGAAAATCTGAGCGTCATGTAATAGGGTGACATCATTTGTGGCAAGTAGGATATAACACAAGGGAGATGTATTTGTCCCACTCAACTTATAGTATACATATTCATTAGCTGTTTGTATTTCAAAACCAAATTAAACAATGATTTGATCAAATTTGTCATACCATTATTGGGTTATTGTTTAAGCTCATAAATTATTATTTTTTCATTTGTAAACAAATAACTTCCGCGAGTTGCAGCCTGAATTCATACAGTCCAAATTCACTTAAAAAACAGAATATCGAGTCAAACATTGTTTTGAAAACCAAAACCGAATAAAACCAAAAGTATGACCTTTAAATGTGTCTTTTAGTAGTTCACATGTTTTAGCATGAGACATATTCATGTCATCTTTAGAGTAATGGGTCTCCTCTTTCCTCAAATGGTACTACAAGACAAATATGATTTTTCTCCATCCAAAACATCTGGAAACAAGACCTAGGAATAGCAAAATATTAAAGTAGAGCACTCAAACTGACTCTCACGGGTATCAAATGCGATCATCTCTCTATATATGTATTTTCCTTAAACTTTTTTACTGAATCAAACAGTATGTGCTAAATTGACATGCTTGAGTGAAATTTTTAATGACTATAAATATTTAAATTTATCATTTAAACATTATTTAGCACTTAATTCATGAACTTGGCCTACATTAGTAATTGAGTATTTATAAGTATTCTTTTGGACTAACCCCACTTGACTTAATGAGTCAAGTGGAACGAATCTCACATCTCTTTTAGAGTTTTTGACATTTTCAGGCTTAGGTCTCATTTGAGGATTATTGGGCTATGGAAAAGAGGTTTAAGAAGGCCCAACCACGTTCAGAGCTCTAGTAGTGGCCCAGAGTTACAACTTACATGACTTTAATGAGCCTTTAATCTCATTAAGACCAAATCTTCAAGAAAAGGCAAGCCAAGTGAGAGACCATCATGAGGAGCAATCAAATGACTCAAACCTGACTAGAGGACACCTTTTTCACCAGGATTGAGGCTGCAGAAAAGATCTAGAGCGTTCAAGGCTTTGTGAGATTCAAGGGTCATCATTTCTCTCCCTTCCCTATATAAACCCCTCACAATCTAATGTAATACTCATTCTTGTTTCAACCTAAATCCAAGATTTAGTGGCCTGTGTGTAATTCTTCTTGAGTCCTCTTACATTTAGTGAGATTTAGGTAGAGCAGGGGCATTCCAGAGCAAGAGATGTGGGAGAAGTGGAAGAGTCATGATCACCGTGAGCCTTGGCGGGTGTGACAAAGAGGTTTGATCATTATTTCTTTCTCTCACCCCTTTCTGTTCACCTTTGTCTGCAGGTTAGTCTTGGGGCAGCTAGCCATAAGTTTGTTTCATACTTATAATTTATTACCTATAAAGCAAAGTAGCTAGATTTACTAAAATTTTAATTAAGAAATTTTATCCAGATGAAAATTAATGCTAGAAGGAAAATTTTCTAACATTTCCTTCTAGCATTAATTTCATCTGGATAAAATTTCTTAATTAAAATTTTAGTAAATCTAGCTACTTTGCTTTATAGGTAATAAATTATAAGTATGAAACAAACTTATGCAAATCTACCAAAAAAATATTTTTAAACTAAAAATCACTAACTCTTACCTTGCTTCTAAGGACTGACCCTTACTCTCCCTAGGCTACTAAGGTTTATGAATATTGTTGTTTTAATTCATATTACCTAAACGACTATAATTAGTTATTAATTAATCATTAATCCACCCCAAAATCTGAGTTATCAGTTTTATAAATTTTAATAGAAATTTTTATAGAAAAATCCACCTCTGAAACATTTAATAAAATAACATAACTTCAAGCATATCCACAAATGTCCAAAGAAATCTTGTACATGACACCCTCTAGGCACATGTACACTTCTAGTTAATAATCTGAATGCACCAATTACTTTGATTGGGCTACTGTAACAATTAATTATTTCATTTATAGAAAAAATAATTAGTAGTTTATTTAACCCAGCTTGTCAGGTGCAAATGTACTCTATGTGCCCTAAGATATACATCAGTATGCCATCTCACTCTTTAACCTTAAATGTCTCCAATTGCCATGCATTTATATTCGTTCATTTGTGCATGACTTCCAAATGACTTTGAGTTTGGTTAAGAATCACGACCTAATAGATCATTCTGGCTGAAACTTAAGTACAGAAAAATCATCAAAGAACACCATCATTATTGGGTTCTATGGCATTGATATGGATGAAAACATAGAACGATTCATAGTGTAAGTGATGTCGGACATCATCAATTGCAGCGTCCGACGGGTAATTAACTAGGAGATGTAACTACGTGATGATGTGAATAATTAAAATCAGTTAATAATTTCATTCTCAGATGATGTACTAGCAGTGCATCTTTGATGCAGTCATCAATTCTCCCGATTGACCACACTTACCGCGAGCAAACAATAACGAGGAACGCTTGGCTATGCTACTATTTCTACCTGGAGGTATGTGCAAGTTCCGACTCATGGGGTTTGGCATTCTCTGAGCCCCATGGTGGGTGACTAGTGACAGTGACAGTGAGCTTCGGACCCTCGTTAGAGCCACGACGATGGCTACGGTGATGAACAGAATAGTTTCGTAGGGGCTCACACGTAATGGATGGGCTCAGCCCGTACCTTGGAAATCACTTGTGGCGTAGTTTTCACGACACTTTCTAACATCTATCTCTAGCCCAAGCGCAGTGGAGCACAGTGGAAAATATACTGAAAGACATAATTTTATGGGCGAGCAAGGGGCCAACGCACCTCGTCGGGGGCGTCGCCCATCGTTGGGATCTTTGTCGATGCAATGGCCAGTGCAGGCAAATAGGCAGAAGAGGTGTACAGTAGTTAGCACGCTATAGAGCTTGACAACATGCGATGAATATGATGCTGGAGCGGTAGTCGGAGATAATCAAGGTCCAAGACGAGAAGGACAGATGGGCAATAACAAACCCACAACGCAAGCTCAGATGAAGTCACAACAATTGGGCAACACCAGGAAGCGTGAGCACCGCACCGCGAGTGTCAATTACCATGCAACAACACGCTTTGGAAATGGCTGGGGGCGTCGTTAGGACAACCAGCTTGGAGGAGTCGAGGGCGTTGCTTCGTTCCCACAATGATTTCATGGTCGTAGTCAACGTGATTTCATGGTTGGTCTGATTAGAGAATGTCCCACAATGACACGTTGGCAATTTGGAACATTAGAGAATTGCCCAGATCGTAGTTGTTAATCACGCACAGAACTGGCCGTAACGCGGTTGTCAATCATCAGGAAATCCCGTTTCGACAATCACGCTCGCCCCTAAGAACCGCTAGCGATGACCAGGTGCACGACTTGGGCAACCGAGAGGCCAATGCGCCGTACATCGTGTCGCGCACTCCCTAGTGGAATTCAGTGAAAAGGGGACACAGATCGATGCCCACAAGAGGGGGGCTTGCGACACCAGATAAAATGATGGCGAGTCTGAGTCATTGAGTAGAGAAGGGGCGCTGTATTGGCCGGCGACTCCCTCTCTTTTCTCTCTTTCCTTCCCTTTCTTCCCCTCCTTCTTCCTCTTCCTCCCTTCTTCCTGGAGAGACCTGGACAAGACCTGGACGATGGTTAAGTGCCAAAACAAAAATTCCGGATGTGATTGTGAACATGCCCATCATGGCCTTATATAGGGCCATGATGGGCCCCTACAAGAGGGTCCATTGGCCCATTAAGAAGGGTTCCAACTTGGAGGGTCCTTTAACACAAGGACCCTCATTATAAGGACAATAAAGAAAGAACAATTCAAACAACACATAGACGGTGATGGCGAAGATGAAAAGGACAAAGGTGATGATAGAGACAAAACCATAAGACACCGACGAAGACGAAAACACCAAAAGAAAGATGAAATCAGAACACGGGAAAGATATGGACGTGCTTGTCACCCGGGGTGCTTGAACCCAGGTGCCTTCATTTATGCCTTGGCGGGCCAGTTGGGCGGAATGCAAACTGGCTGGAATCGACGAAGATGATGACGACGGCGTCGAAGGCGTGGCATCAATCTTGGACGAGCGCTATCCATCAGTGAGACTTTATAACACAATTGATATGGCATAAAGAATCATGAAAATAATGATGTCAGCATGGATCACATCCATGATTTCTTTAGTCCTTGAATGAGTCGTGTAGAGCTGCTCATCTATGTAGCCTCTATAAGTATTCACGCGATTGTCAGAATGTTGAATCTCCTCTTTCAGCTCGATGAGCTCCATTCACCCTCCCCCGTCATTGTTACACCATCCCAATCCCATTAGGAATGGAGACGATCTTGGGGGGCAAGGGGGAAGAAGGGGGAGGCCCCTGAACAATTTTGACCAGGGTCAATTTCGTTTAAGGCCTTCTCCTATTTATGCTAAGTGGAGATTTTTCATACAAACCCTCAAACATTAGTATATCTTACGATGTCCAAAATATGATTTCCGTTATACACTAGCCTCACCAAGAAGTTGACTACATTATCCTCCTTGGGCCAATATCAGCCAATACTAAGGGTGGATGATCCCATCTTGACCATAAATTCACCTTTGTGGGCTTGTTTCTACATCCAAGCAAATATGATTAAGAATCTCATAAAGATAGACTAGTCATAGTAAAAATACAACCATAAATCAAGATGATTAATGCTAGGTTCAATACCTCTCAAGGATTCAAAAAGATTGATTCAACAAATTGTTTCTTCAAAGAGCACCCTTTATTTATCCTTAATTTCCCCTTACTAATAGAACTACGTAGTACTATTCTTTCTAGATATTTTGATGCTGTTATTAAGTACCATTTGAATGTAAATATTTAGAATACATGTTTGAATAATAACTATAATTGTATTCTGATTAGGGAATGACCGCTTTGGCCTTGATAACAATTTTTGGCAAAACCTTATGTCTAAACTTTGGTAAGGTCTCGGTTTGGGTCCAATATCTTTTTTCAGTCGATAAAATCTTTGAGTTGGATCACATGTATCTGAAAAAAGCGTATTTGATGTTTAAGAAGAAAAGAAAAAAATCAGGTACAAAATTTAATCAAAAGGGTTGAGCAAACAACTATAAAAATAAATAAAAAAACTATATCTTGCATATTCTTTTATATATTAATATTTAAATTGATATTTTAAATATTAATATTTACATAGAAGTGCAAATACAAGCCAAATTAAAACTTTAATGCATGGACATGAGACGAAGAGAAAGGTCTATCTATTTTTGATGGCGCGTCACCACCGGACGTCATTGAGCCAACAGCAGAGGAGCAGCAGGACTTCCCCGACTCAACACCCGAGGAGCCAGCACTACCCAGCTCGCCACCGAGACGAGTCCAGCCACCACGACGAGCCGCCGCAGCAACACGGGATCCCGCATTCCGTTACTCGGCATGACGCGGACGCCGACCACCGGAGCACACCGATACAGTCAGTTACTTTATCTTATAGTTTTCCCTTTATTCGTATTGTCGTGTAGCGGGGGAAGGGCCCATAGGAGGAACCCTTTCCCCCCTTTTTTTTATGTTGGGCCTGACAAGCCCGTTTCCTATTTTCTTGCTTATTTTCTCTCCCTTTTATTTTGTGTTATTGGACTTAAGGAAGGGCCATCTTCACCCATATATAAGGGGAAGAGGTGGGCGCTTCCCTTACCTTGACCTAAATTTTTGAAGAATTGCATTTTGAGAAAGAAGGGTCAGGTCGTGGAGAAGAATAGAAGAAAGAAGAAGAAGAGGAGAAAGAAGAAGAAGAAGAGAGGAAGAAGAGAAAGGGAGAGGAAGGAGGAAGGGGAGCCGCCGCCGCCGCCGCCGCCGCGCGCCCGCCGCCACGGCCTTCGCGCCGCCGCCGCCGCGCGCCGCGCGCGCGCGCCGCGCCCACGCCACCGCCGCATGCCCGCCCGCCGCACGCGCACCGATCCGGCACGCCGACGCGCACCGCCGATCGCGCGCCGACGCGCGCTGCGCCGCTTCGCCGCGCGCCGCGCGCCAAGGCGCGCCGCGCCGCCCGCGCCGCGCGCCAAGGCCGCGCCGCGCCCGCCGCCGCCACGCGCGCGCGCCCGCCGCGCCGCGCCGCCCGCGCCGCCGCCCAAGGCGCCGCCCGCTGCGCTGCGCGCCCTCGCCGCCGCCGCGCCGCCGTGCCGCCTGCCGCCGCACCGCTGTGCCGCCGCTCCGCTCACGCCCTCACCAGGCTGTCGCTCCGTGTCGCGCTAGCCGTGACCGCCGTCGTCCGACCGCGGCAACATCGCCGCCGTGCTCGTGAAGTCGTTCCACCGCACGGCTCGCCGTCGACCACGCCACCCTGCACCGCTCCGCGCCGACTGCGCGCAACCGCCCCTCCGCACCAGTCAACCTCCGGCGCCCCTGACAACTCCCTCCTCCGGAACCAGTTGGTACGAGGATCCCGCCGCCAGCGCGACGGTACTCTGCTTCCTCGCCTCTTACGTCATTTATTTCCTTCAGTATTCTTTCGTATTGCCTCCACCGCGCTCGGGTTAGAAAGGTGAGTGAGACAGATTGAGAGAACGACGAAACAAAGACGAGCGTCTTACCTGCCCGGTACGAGTCGGGACGCCCCGACGCGCGTGAGCGTTCCAGTGGGAGTTACCCCCATTCGACGGCGTGCGCGCCCTCGACCCGCCTCGGACGACTTGGAGGGCTGGTTCAACCTAGCTAGGTGACCCCGTCCCCGCTCCGGATCGGCTCTCGTAGCTTGTCGGCGCATTGCACGTACCATCGTAAAACCATCGTCCTCGTTATCGTCATACATGCATTTCTGTTCTCCGCATATCCATCGGTTGACGTCGTGGACGTAACCCGATTAGTTTGTGATACGACACCGAGTTCCTACCCTCGGTGACGGTCGGACGCCGTTGAGACGACGTCCGGCATCATTTTCTATAAACTGGCGGGGGCGTTTAAGGTTCTGAAATAACTTGCGAGATCACAGCCAGGTGCGAAGCAGTTTATGCATTTGCATTTTGATGTATTTATATATTTACCCATTTACATTTTTGTATATTTATGTATTTATGTATTGGTTATTCTATGTATTTGTGTATTTATGATCTAGTTGTTTACATATCTACATGTTTGCATATAATGTAGTTAGGTATTTACGTAGTAGCATTTTGTGTATTTATATATTTACAAATTCACATTTTTGCATTTTAAAATATTTTTTATGTATCTATTTACCTATTTGTATTTATATATCTGTATTTATGTTTTTGTGTTTGCATATAATTATGTATTTCTTATTTTTTTGTATGAATAATTGATAAGATAAGTTTTAATGAACAAAAGGTGCAGGGTATATGGCGAACATACTTCATTTTTTCAGTGGGCATTCCAGCTTCAAATCCCATCACATGCAACTTTTTTATTCGCCCCTCATTTTGGTCTGGTTTTTGGTTCAGTTCGCTTGGAGGTCTGAACTGATAGGTCTTTTTGTAAACCTGTGAATCTGGAACCAACAGTAGCGGTTTGGTCCAGTTTTACTAAAGTTTGGTGAAAATAGGTGAACCCTAATTATGATCTCATCAATTATAAGCATCACTTGTGCATTCTAAGGAGTATACTATATCAACGAATATTGTAAGAAATGTAAAATGAAATTTGTGTTCTTTTTTCATTCAAATGACCATAAAATTCAGGTTATTAATCTTCAAAATTATTTATTGCACTTTAAAAATGAATTTCCTACTTTCTTGATTTTATGGTATGGTCACATAGTTTTCTAACATTAACTTCAGGGAAAATTCAGAATTTGTTTTTAGATTAGGTTAACTATTTTTTGGAGGTTGTTATATTTTAAAATAATATTCTGATTTTTTTGCTTTTTATTATTTTTATGGAATTTCCTAACATTAAATTCATTAATAAAATAATTCCATAAATTTGAAAATATAACTTTGAATTTATTTAAATATTCATGGTATTTTTTATATTGTATGCTCCTAGAAAATTTGCCATGTTACCAATTGACTAAAATAAAAGGAGAGGCAAAATCAGAGGACAGAGAAAATTGTATGGCTGATATTGCTCTCAATTGAAATGATGATATCTTATGATAAATAAGAAGCTTTGGGATGAAAGTTTGAGAGTAGTTTCATCTTTTACTATATCTTTAAATAAAACCCCATCCTTCAAAAAAAGGCGCCCTTGATTTGCTCCAACATAATCTCGTTTGGGTTGGTTCTTGTTCTCTAAGAGCGAAGAATTAAAGAAGTGCAATTTAAATCAAGATGGGTAAAGGGAAAGCATCATTTAAATCAAGATGACAATTGCTGATAGGGATAGTGTTATATTTATCTTCTTCAAAGCCCCATCTTTATCATTATAGAAAACAATTCACTTATTGAACCATAAAATAGGAGTAGTAATGTTGCTTAGGGCTTTTCGTTTTTGGAAAGTCTTTTTATAATTTTATTACAAACAACATTACTAAGCAGCATTATCATTGAGTAAGAGAATAAATGATTAATATTCTTAGTCATTTCATTTATGTTTGAGTTCAAAGGTGCTTCCAATCTGGACTTCATAGAAATATCTGCTCACTATTATTTGATCATTCTATTTAAATACAATGAATTTTTATTTATATCAAATAATTTATCAATATTATGATCTTTGGGCATAGGGAAATCATAATTACCTTGGCTTTGCGCTAATCGGTGTTGACATGAAGCACTACCTATCGTACAAAATTTTATTGAGACCATTTTATGAAAGCCATTCTGAATTTTATAAAAACAATGATAATTTTATTAAAAGGATTATTTCAGAGTATGAAAAAAATTTTAAGTATCATTATCTTTTTAAAATCCTGTCAATTCAAATTTGGAGAAGAAGACACCTAAAAAATAATTATTTAAGTATAAAAGAAGTGTATCTCTTTGAGATCACAGATTTAGCAAATGATTCATCGTTTACTATTTTTGATTAATTGATGAATGCACTTACTCGAAGAAAAACTGTTTCCAAATGAAATTCAGGATTTTAACTGGGGAAGTTTTAGATATATTTTCTGAGTTCAATAATGTTAAAAGTAATAAAGACTAAAATATCATAAAATTTTGTTATTTTTGTTGTACTTATCATGAAAATGGAGAATTCAAGGGGTTGAAGAAAATAATGCCATGCATTTTGACCAACATCAAAACCAATGAAATGATGGGGAAATAAGGGAATTACCAACTTAAACCCGGATCCCAACTTTGATTCCCGCAGAAGTCAGAACTCTTAACCATTGAATCTCAATCCGGCTCTCAACCTCAATTTTCATCAACACATGTGACTAATAAAAGCTTTAATGAATCAATGATGTAGATGATGAGAGAATTATTGGAGAAGCAATCAACGATGATGGAAGATCTAGAGAAGATAAAAGCGAATCACAACTACCCTAACATGGTCAAGTGAGATGTAAGAGTTTTGAGATAAACTCCCAAAAAGGTAAATTTATAACTCAAGCTTTACTTAATCATAGAATTTTATTTCATGTTGAATCCTTTATCATGACATAAAATGAGAATAAAATTGAAGATTCCATTTGGGTCGTACTGAGAGTAATACTTTAAAAATAATTGTCTCATTTCATAAGAAATTCCTGAGGATGAGGTTTGATGAGATGGGAATGACCATGAAGAAGTTTTGGTAGAAGAAACAAGTGAAGAAGATCCACAACCACAACATATTCAAATTAGATTTCCATCTACCAAAGCATGTGATTCTAAGTTTATAAAAAATAATTCTTTTGAAGATGAAATTGTATTAGATATTTGTTTTCTGTTTATAGAAGAATGTGATCACATTATGTCAGACATTCATTTGTTATTTATGAACAAAATAATGGATGAAAAGAAGAAGATTAGTATTAAGTTAATTTTCATCGAATCATTCCTATCTCTAAATTAGCCCACATGAGTATAATAAAGTTTGAGGATGATTTTGACAGTCATCGGGACTTCTATTTATAGATCAGAAGGTATGGATGGAAAGAGGAGGAGGAAACAAAAGAACCCTAAAAATTTGAGCTCAATCAAACTTGTGGATTGTCAAATATCGTGTTTTGAATTTGGAGAAATCCTAGCCCTTCATTTTTTCTCTCTCCACATCATTAGCATTGACGCTTCCTCTTTATTCATTTCAGTTTAGCTATCCAATTTTCAAATACTCCGCAATGATTTCAATCGCCTCGTCTTGTGCGTTGGTGTGCCTCAAAGTTGCCAAGTGTGCCTACACGGGAAAACAACAACAAATGATTTTTATTATTCCCTTATGGCATGACATGGGGTCGCATTGACAAAGACCATGTCATGGATTAAAATCAAGATTTTTATAAGATGCACAGGCAACTGTCATTAACGTAGGAATAAAAAAGATGCCCTGATCATAATCTAACACGACATGTGTTTTTGTGTGCTGCATGAGCATCTTTTTGCCTTTTTAATCAATTGCGAGAGTACAAGTGTGCAAGACGTTGACCATCTCAGTTGCCTTACTTTTCCCACTTTTTAATTATGTTGTACCTTGATACTTGATCACATTTATTGCAGTTAAAATCTCTTACTTTTTCCATTGATCCACGTTGCCTCTTGTGATAAAATTGGGTCCGTATGTCAGCTCATGATTGGTCCATTATGGCATGGTGATCCACGATGCCATAATTGTGCCTTTTTACAGTGGTAAGGGTGCCTAATCATGGGGAAACTGAGTGATTGGTTGGCATTCAACAAATTAAATGATGACAAATGACAGGTGCACTATAAAACAAAAATGTAATATTCAAAAACTATTATAAAATAAATACTAAGGTATAATAATATTATATATATATATATATATATATATATATATTGTGACTTAGAAAATTCATATCATTCTTAATATAAGCTTAAAAATTTGTAAAACAATATTATGAATCATAAAATTGAGTTATTGAAGGATATGATGACGAAAAAATCGTTAAATTTTGATTAAATGTCCAAAAATCAGAATATTAATCCAAAATATATTTGATCATCTTAAGCTTGATAAAACCCACATCTTTAATTATTTCAACGCATTGGAAAGGTGAATTTCATAAAGCTTGATAAAACCCAATTTGTGTTATTACTCACCAACTTATTATCTTTGACTCAGATTGCCATCTCACCTAAGCTAAATCTGAAACTCTAATTCTCAGCTGAGATGCCTTTCTTTTTCTATTTTGTCCTTATTTCTTTTACTGTGTCTTTCCTAATTAGGTATTTCATTATATAGACTAATGGGCCCAAGTAATGGCCCAATATGTGTAATCAAGAATCTGGTATATTAGACCAGAAAGAGGAAATAGAATGTTGTCATCGTTGTTCAATATCAATCTCCCTAGGGTTTCCTTGTGGAGAAGAAGGTCTTGGCTGATGAGCTGAAGATATCAGCTCCAAAGGTGACATGCTATCAGAGCCATTTGTGGAAGTACACACGTCTTTGTGAAAGGTATGTTCGTAGTTTCTTGCTCTTTTGTCATCCAACGCACCACGTCATTGGTCGTTCATCATTTCATTAGTATATTTCCTGGTTTCATGTATCCTGATTGCCATGTCTCACCTTTTGTTCATGCTTTGGTCATTTCTTGGAGTTGCATGAGGCGACTTGATGATGATTCTTGATATGCTAGTGCAGTGTGACATTTGGTGTTGTATACACTTGTGAAGCAAGTGTAGCTAGATGCCTTTGTGAGTTGTGGATGTGTTGATATTGTCGATCTGTTTTAGATGACTGCCACCAGTTTTTGTGACGCAGGAGTGACGTGGGAGTAAACTATTCAGATGGCAGTAGAGAAGATTGGTTCTAATGACCTTCAGATTGTTTAGTAGGATCAAGGGCTATCTATAGTGATCAACCATGGTATACATGAGTCTATGAAATATGCATGGATTAATCTTCTTCACTGGAGTAAATTCGTTGAAATGGTGCTTGAAGGACAAAGATTGTGATATCACTTGTTTGAAGAAGTGAAGCCTACATGCCCTCAATATACAGTGTGGAAGGATGCAGATGCCAGATTCAAAACCTGGCTTCTCAATAGTATGAGAGGTGATATTATTCCTAAATATCATCTGCTTCTAACTACAAAACAGATACGAGATAAGATAAATAACTATTGACCTACTTATGAGCTCGTTACTAAAGCAGCACTACTTTAACAACGAGACAAAATGGTTCAATAGTATGTTTGTGAACTTCAGGCACTCTCCGATGAGATGGATCTCTAAGGTCAGTTGCTGAAACAGGTTGTTTGTTCCAATATTATACTATGAAAGATCAGCTCTAGAAGTTCCTTTTGGAAATTAATGCAGTCTATGATTCGTTATGGCATCATATCCTCGATAGAGAGAAAGTCCCAAGTCTAGGGCAAGCCATTCAGCTAGCTCTTGAAGAAGAATATCATATACAACATCCATCCAATGGCTTTACTGGTGAGATTGGTTCTGTACTTGTAGCGATTACTAACAACCATGTAAGTGAATAGTCAGAAACATAAAAAATGAAAGCCTACATGGCAATCCATGGAACATATTGTTTGTTCATATTGCAAGAGGAAGGGGCATAAGAATTAAAGCTGTTGGGATCTCTATGGCAAACCACCTAGACAGGCTCAAGCTCAAGTGGTAAATATGCAGGATACAAATCCAAGTGGGGAGCCATCTAATTGTGAAGATGATGTTTCACATCCAACACTTCATGATATCCATGTACTCAAGGAGGAACTAGAGAAATTAAAAAGTATTGTATCCCCGGCTCCCACTTTTATGATTTGTACTGGTATGCATTCCCCTTCTCTTAATGTTCATAATTCATATCAAAACGCAAGGTGGATTATTGACTTTGGGGCAATTGATCACATGACTCCATTTATTTCAAAATTTCTGGAATATTCCATGTGCCAATAGCCTTTATGTATTGACAGTAGGGGAGGAGTCTCTCACAATCTTGGGCATTGGAACTGTTAGAATTTAAAATATGGGCTTCTTCAAAAAATTTCTACATGTGCCTATGCTCAAAGCTCAGTTAATCGCTCATCAAAGGCTGGTTAAATATTCCTTATTTTCTCTAACTCCTGATTCTATTAGTTGTTTTGTATATGATAAGAAGTTGAATTGACTCAAGGGAGAAATTGAAGAAAGGAACGACTTGCTGAGTTTGGAAGATTGATAAACTGCAGTACTAATGGTGAATGGAGGATACTATGGTGATGGCGATGACCTTACTATAGTTGAAAAAGTTAAACTGTTTCACTCTCATCTGGGACACCCCTCTTTTGAAATTTTATGGAGAATGTTCCATTTTTTTGCTCATAATGTGCACTTATCCAAACTTATATGAAATACATGTCAGTTTGCTTTACATAAGAGATCCTCATTTAAGGGGAATAATGAGAAAAGTGACATGCCTTTTGACCAGACGCATAGCAATATATGGGGACCTTGTACCATACCTTCCTTTCATGGGACAAGATGGATTCTTATAACTGTTGATGATTGTACTCGGTTAATATGGGTGTATTTTCTAAAACACAAGTCTGGGAGAATTGATATTCTTAAACATTTTATAGTTCAGATGCAGACATGGTATGGTGTAAAGGTGAAGAAGTTTAGAAAAGATAATGCCAGAGACTACTTCAATGCAATGTTAAAGACATTTCTAAACTCATGGAATCATCCATTAGTCTTCTTGTGCCAATACCCCACATCAGAATGGTGCAGTAGAAAGGAAAGTTGGACATGTGATTTAGACAACTAGAGCTCTGATTATTCACCAGGAGGTGCCAAATTTTCCAAGGGGTGAAGAACTGCTTACAACTATAATTGCCTACCATGAAAAGTACATGGTCATCAAAGTCCACAAGATCTCATGGCACAGTTCTTTCCTTCTGCCACAATGAGAACAGACATGAGACCTAGAATTTTTTGATGGACAGTGCTTTGTTCACAACCATAATCCAAACTAAGCCCAAAAGCTCTTAAATGCGTATTTGTCGGATACACAACAACCAAAATGGGTATAAGTGCCACCATCCCCAGTCCAAGAAAATGTTTGTCTCCCTAGATGTTGCTTTCAATGAGTCAAAAAAATACTTTGGAGCATGTATAAGAACCATCAAGCAAAAAATTGGAACTGAAGTGGGAGGTAAATTTCCATGCGTGTCTTTACCTCTTATGACATAAAATACTCATGAAAGGGTAGCTGGTATTGACTTATCTAACAGTCAAGAATTTATAAGTGAAGAAGGAACCCCCACGTTAGCTGAGAAAAAACTAACTAATAATGTTGTTGTTGAGAGCCAATAATATGAAACTATTGTACCCTGCATACAAACAGAGATATCTAAATGTGCGATAGAAACAGAACAAACACTACCAGAAGATAATCATGGGTGGTTAATTGCATTGAGGAGGGGAAAGCAAACATGTATTCAGTTCCCATTATATCCATTGTCGAATTTTCTTTGCCAGTCACATCTTTCCTCAACTTATCAATTCATTGCTAGCATTGATGCGACTTCTGTCCACAAGGAAATTAGAAGAAGCATTGAAGAATTCACAGTAAATGGAGGCGATGGATGTGGAGATGGATGTAGTTATTAAGAACAAAACCTAGGAGATATGTCTTACCACCTGAAAAAAGGTACAGGGCTGTAGGTGGGTATATACCATCAAGTATAAATTCAAGGTCTTTGAAAAGGTATAAAGCTTGATTGGTAGTGAAGGGATACACTCAATCTTTTATGATTGATTATGGTGAGACATGTGCTCTTGTAACTAAATTAAACACGATATGTATCCAGATTGCAATGTTAGTGAACTAGAATCGGAAGTTATATCAGTATGATGTAGAAAATGCGTTCCTACGTGGTGATCTAGATAAAGAGATCTATATGCAACTTCCTCCCAGATATTATCAGTCAGGATACATATGTCAACTGTGCAAGTTGAATAAGGCACTTTATGGACTGAAACAGTCCCCAAGAGTATGGTTTGAGAAGCTTTCTCAGGCCATGAGGTATATGGGATATCGACCAGGTAATGGAGGTCATACCTTGTTTGTGAAGACCAATAAAACCAAAAAAGTGGGTGCTTTACTTGTGTATGTAGATGATATTGTGGTTACTGGTGATGACAAAGACGAGATAGCTATGTTGGGCCAGAAACTTGCTCAAGCATTTGATATCAAGTCCCTAGGATTGGTGTATTATTTTCTGGGTCTTGAAATTACATATTCCCTAAGAGGTGTTTTTATTTCTTAAGGAAAATATATTTTGGATATATTGAAGTGAGTGGGTATGAGTAATTCCAAACCATAACCCACGCCCATTGATGCAAACATGAAACTTGGATTTTGTGAGGACGCTTCCACACTTGATCGTACTCAATATCAAAAGTTGATTGGTAAACTCATTTATCTTCAGCATTCCAAACCCAATATTGTTTCTACTATGGTGCTTTTCAGTCAATTTATGAATTGTTCAAGGGAACCTCATATGCAGGCACTATTCAAAGTGCTCGCTTATTTGAACAGAACTGTTGGACAGGGTTTGGTATTTCTGAGAGGTGAAGAACTGAAACTGAAAGCTTATACTTAGTCTTGGATTGTGATGGCTAAGGTCTTGGAGTGTCGATCAACTACTTGCTATTGTACATTTCTTGGAGGTAGTTTAATTACATGGCGAAGTAAGAAACAAAAGGTGGTGGTGAGATCTATTGGCGGAGCATAATTTAAAGGACTGGCCAAAGGGATCTGTCAAGTCATGTGGATCATAAATATCCTACTAGATATTGCAATAATGCAAGAAAGTCTCATAGTATTGTATTGTGACAGCAAATGGGCTATTGGCATATTTTATAATATCTTGAAATAATGCAAGAAAGTCTCATAGTATTGTATTGTGACAGCAAATGGTAATGTAGAATCTGGTATATTAGACCAGAAAGAGGAAATGGAATGTTGTCGATGTTCAATATCAATCTCCCTAGGGTTTCCTTGTGGAGAAAAAGGTCGTGGCTGATGAGCTGAAGATATCAGCTCCAAAGGTGACACTACTTTACACCTTGCTTCATTGTCTTCCCATATTTTCTATTATTTTGACTCCTTCATTTCTTCCTCCATCTCATATCTCTTAATTTTTCTGGATTTTTTCATATCCCACTATCAACCATGTTTAATAGTCACAGCCAATATCATCTTCTCACATCTTTATTTTCATTGCATTATGGTCTCATATTTTATATCTATTCACTCTCATCCCTTTGAATTTCTATTTACAGAGTAATACATCCCTTGGCATTGTTCCCTAGATTAGACTATCTGCTTTACAAAACACTAAATATGGAATGAAGCACTAATATTTGAGAACATCAGTGGTCTCCATAAGAATAAGATAATGAAACTTTAACTTTTCTAACATAGAAATTAAGGGATTAGAAGATATATTTAATAAAATAAGAATTGTGGAGAGAAAATAAGGTTGATAAATAATGATATGTATGTGATTGTTAATGTACATAATTGACCAGGGATTTATAATGATGACGGTTGAAAGGATGGATGCCAGGTTTGGATATAGTCTCAGTTATCAATTATTTTTCAATGTAATATTCTATCTGAAAATTCTATAAGGCAACAAATCGATAAAAATCAAAATATCTTCACTTTCATATTTGATAAAAATCATATAATCATTTGATTACAACATATTATAAATAGGTGATATTACTCCAATAATTATCATGTTATCAACATCAAACCACAATTTATGGTTAGAAAGTGTAACACCTCAGCAAAAAAATTATAAAATAATAAATTTCATGAATTTCAGATTCATCGTGTGCAAACTCATGGACAAGATATAGAAATGGAGCAAAGAGAAACAAAAAGGGAGGACAATTTTTTAAGAATCTGAGGACGGCATATGACATGCATCAGAGAGTAACTATTATCCTAAAATAAGGAGTGGAAAATATTTTTTCAATTTTTAGATTATAAGACATGCTGGCTACATGACCTATCAATCCACCAGAAAAAAATCAACAGTTTAAACTGATCCAACTCTAGAATCTTGTATCTCATAGCACAAAAATTATTGGGTTTTTGTTATGAAATTTGCTTATTTTTCTACATCACTAAAATTATATATGAGTGTTATTAGGCCAAACATATTAACTTTTTTTTTACTGTGCTACTCTGGTTTTTGGTTATTTATCAATATCTAGGAAGATTTTTCTGACATCTCATTCATAATATTTTTATTATTATTCAGAATATATTTTGTCGACAGGCTGGACTTTATATTCATGTGGATACTGATTTTCCAAGTCATAATACATATTTATTTAATTTATAACTTAGGCTTCCCTTTTTTAATACCAATCAATATATTTAAGGTCTTTAGAGTGCCCTGATACGTGTTGCATGATGACATGCATTTTTAGTACCTTATATGATCACATTTACATGTTTAACGGCACCATTTTTTCATCTTGTTGATCATCACTAGTATAAGAAACTAATTCGTTAATCATCATTCCCTGTGGAGATGATCCATACACATCACTAACTATGTATTTTTAAGTATGGTCAAAAATATATATTTTTATTGAATAATCTCAATCACCCTAAAATTTTTAACCCTAAAATGGAGATTATCAGATGTAGAATTCTAAATTTTCAGCATGAACACTCTTTATTTTTTAAAGAGTTTTTGAATATATCTCAACACTAAAGCAAAAAACATACGAAGACAAAGTCGATAGAGGAGAGGCTTCAAATTATAGAGAGAATCATCCTCAAGATTACATTGTAAAGAAATGTAGGGAATAGAACGACAAATATTAAACTACTTTTCTGCTCCACTAGGATATGAGCCACTTCCTAAAACTACCGCTTCTATTGATGAAGGGTCAATTTTAAAATTGATGATCATATGATTCAGTCTCTAATAAACTTTGATAGTTTATCTCAGGAGGAGCCTAATAAACATTTGGACGAATATACTATTTCTTATCAAAAATTTTACTTTCATAATGGTACAAATGAGGTTATAGAAGTATGTATTTACCCTTAAGTCTTAGATATCAAACTAGAAGGTTTGATAAGGAAATGAAAAGAACAATTTAAAAAAAAAAATACTATAAAATGAATGCATATTGAAGGAGGATAAGACAATTCTGGCCAGGATCCAATAAAGTCCTATGTGATTCATAGGAATAATTTAAAAAATTATCCTAAAATGTCCATACCAGGGCATAGAATTAGGAAAATACAATTTTTTTATGCAGGACTATGAGATAAACACAGAAAGGTGATTGATGTTTCCAGTGAAGGTAATTTTGCACATAAATATTTAGACAAGACATTCTGAATCTTAGAAGCTTTATCATAAAATAATTATTTTTATGTTTCTCTTAATCGTAATGGAAAATATGCAAAATCTCAGAGAGGTCGGATGATTGATGTAGGTGCTATTGAGCCTGATTTATGGATCAAACACTAAGTAAAATATGTTTAAAAATTAAATACAAATATCTCAACGTTGTCAACTAGATATTTCTCCTTGACATCATTCTTCTAGCATTTATCATGTTGCAGCAGAATGCCCATCGAATGAACAATATATAAAAATCTAAAGGTCCAAGATGAATATCCTTGTAACACAAAAATCTTGGATTTGTAGAAACACAATGTAACCTAGAAATAACATATGAAGAAATGCATATCGACATTCTTTCTCTTTTCATCAGCAGCAACAACAAAATTTATGCCCATGGGCCAGCCACAACATTTTTGCCAAACTACTAATTCTTTATATGATGAGTATTCCAACAATATGCAGGAAAATAAGGCTAATATGAATCAAGCAAGATCAAATGATCCGGATGCTCTATTAATTCAAGAAGAAAATGGAGGAGATGGGAAAAGAAATTTATGCAAGGGCGGACGTAAATAAAAAAAATCAATTGGACGATAATGGATTCTCAATGCATGAAACAAGTCAATTCCCAAGTTAGTCTCAAATTAATCCTCAGAATTTACCTTTGGTTAAAAGTTCAAAGTGAAAGGTGAAAATCTTACCCAGTATTTATGAAGTTCAACGAGAAGAAGAAGTATAAGTTCCTCTATACAAATTACATAATCTTAAGAAGATAGAACCTAATCCCAAATATATATTATATTTATTTCAATCATTCTCTTGGGAAGGCTTGGATGCTATGCTATGATTTTGGGACCTCTATGAATATTGTCAAAAGTCGGTAATGCAGTGAATGCAAACAAAAAGGTGGATATAAAAAAATATCCAAAACCCAAAATCATCAACTTTGCATAGATCATATTTTTTATTTATTTGATCCTTTAGTGAGCATCTATAAGTTGTTCAGATGTCCAACCTCTAGACATATCAACATGATCTGTAGAGTGCTAATTATCTTATTTCTTCTGTCAGACTCTATAGTTGGAAGTATGATTTTTACTCCATCCAATCTGACTGAAGGAAGAGAAGAAAGGAGGGCCATGCACAATGAGCCTTTGGTGCCTCAGGTTTAAGGATAACTTGCATGACTATGGCATCAATCAACCTTATTGACGCTATGTACAACACTACTCACTGATCTTTACAAATCAGTAAGCAGTTTCCCCAAACAGTACCTAATATATGATAAACCTTACTTATCATTTAAGTGGAGCTATATAGCACAATTTTATCCAGAAATCTTATTGTCCTTTGCTAGTGTCCTTCAAATAAAAATGTTTTGGAAATATATTTAAAAACTAATGAGTGTGTATACATATTATGGTCTCATAATAATTCATTTGTCATGACATGTATTCATAGGTTTCAATTGCTACAATCAGACATGTATGATAATGAATACATACTGTATCAATGAATTTTGGCTTGAAGGCTACAAATATTTTCAACACTCGACACATTCTTACTCCTCAAACTTAATTTAATCAATTTAGTTAAGGATTAACTGAAAAGTTAAATATACAATAATGCTCTATTTCCTATAATGGAATTTAATGCTCAACATTTTTTTCTGGCATGCTGATCAATAAGTTTTAGAGCTATTTTTATCATTCTACATGATTAAGGAATAAGAACTACATCATTGCCGTCGTAAGTTTTCGGAGTCCAGACTTGGAGAAAATCATTATGGGCATTAATCATGCAGATGATTTTTATAAAAAACTTTGGAGCCGCCAACCATGACGGGCACTCGGCCACACCATGTACTCCAATAGATGTGTGTACTCTATCAGCCAAGAATTACCATAATATCCGTTGGTTTCCAAACCTCCTTCGTATCTACTGTAATAGTATAAATATGGAGACTAAGGTTGTACGTATGTTAGTATTTTAGATATTATACAGTAAACTGCAACATCTTTGAAGGAATATTCCAGAAATATCCAGAGATATATTTGGAAGGGTTGAAGGACCATTATCACATTTACATCTAAAAATAAAGGACGAAGGACGGCTGCAAATCTTGCCCAAGCCCGATTAATCAGCCAATGGTGTGAAAAGAAAGTATTCACTTCGTATTCGTTCGCAAATTACTCACAACAAATTCATCATTTCTTCTCCGTTTATTTCTCCTTCGCTTTGGGATCAAATGAGAACTTTAAGTACAGCATCGAAAATAGCTTGGCCCTGTTGAAATTCGGAAAACACTAAGAAGTTCAGTGTGACGGGCATGGATGTTGTGTTTATCTCTGACATGGTGTACAAACGCGTTTCTGAAGTCTTGGAAAATATTTCACATACTGTTGTACCCGCGGTTGCAGTGTTAGCTTTGTAAGAGAAATCAATGAGCAAAGTGCACTATTGCCTGGGATGTTCTTTTAAGATATCTGTCCTTTCAAGATTGGCACTTGCCGTGCTCCTTAGCACCGGTCTACCGACATTGACGTGGACAAAACCACAACCAGAGAAAGAGCGATAAAGACCGAGAGAGAGAAAGAAGAGAGAGAAAAGAGAGAGACGACAGGGAAAGAGAGAAGAGAGAATGGAAAAGAGAGAGAGAGAGAGAGAAGTGATGGTAGATTTTTACGGCGCAGAAATTATCATCCCTTAAGTGTATATTCAATGCCAGTGTCTCAAGAGGGATCTTACTCTCTAAATCGTAATTATTTCTCTAGTGACGGATCTTTGGCAGTTAATCGATCTATTACTATAGACAGGAGGGGAATTTGGACGTCCCCTGATACGTCCTTTTCACCGTCCATTGTTTATTAAGGACTTCATTCAAGCATTGAAAAAGACTGTCAAATAAGAGTTTCCGACTCTGTACACTGCCATGTAGTTCGTAATATGTAGATGCAGCTCGTCTCATGTTTGTGTGCTTGGAAAACCGTGTCTCTCGGGATTATCGATCAAGGTTGATATACAAAACTAAAAGAGCGTTTAAGAATTTCAAAGAAATGACCTCGTTTTAATTAAGCATTTTAACGTCCAAGTGCCCTCTTTCACACGCATATTAAAAAAATAAGACAAGAAGTTCCTCTCCAGCTGTGGCTAACATTTGACACGTATAGAGTTCCAGATCAAATGACGTTATATTCCGGCCTGTAGGAATCGAAAATGACGCTCCATTCATTTTTCTGCTGGGTTTAATTAGCAACTTTGACAGAAATATCAACTACTTGAAGACGAAAATAAATGTATAATTTCCCTTCGGCATTGATTCCCTATGACGTAGACGGATGACTATAATTTTAACTCGATCAAATTTTACTACGACTCCGTCTTCGTGATGTTATTACAGCATCCCTCAGTCCTATTGAGGCCACCAGTTATCCCTTATTCATAAAGCATTTTTATCTTGTATTGTTTATTTATGTTTGTCCATCATTTCTTCTTCTCATTTTTGGAGGGCCAATATTCGTCTGCATGCGCATGAAACTAGCTGCTTGGGATCAGCGCGTAAATGCCTGATGAAGTAGACTGCATATGCGCGGAGTCTTGACAACAAGGGATTTGTGGCCTTCTCAACTATGCTGCAGCAGGTGGGTATCGTTTTAATCATAACTTCACAATGACAAAAACTATAACGCATCTGTGAAATTATATTAAAATACACGCCCATTGTTTAAAGGACCTGCAATAGACGTCTACAATAGCTGGGAGAGGAATTTAATTTACAGGTAACAGCCAATTCGGCATGATTTAGTGATAGGCACACGGCGGCGGCCGGGCAATGAGTTGATGTTAAAAATATCCATCAGTAGTGCAGAAGAAAGACTGGATGAGTTGTCTCTCCAGCCAACCATATGCCATAACTCGGTTGCCAGAAGTCGCATCGGGGGGTTTAATAGTAACGATGATGAGGTTTGAATGGGAGAAATTTTGCTTTTGGCAATTAACAAACGAGCCCCACGTCTCATGCAACACGGATATTTTCTCCGGTGGGTAGGCGTCGTTGTCTGCATCGAATGAAACATCAAGTTAAGCGGGAGAGAGAGGGGGGGGAGAGAGAGAAATGGGGTTGATATGGATATTCACTGTTCTTCAGAAACGCAAAATATCTTTCTTTGATGAATCTGCGGTACCAGTCTTAAGGGCCAGCTAAATCATAATTGTTTTACTCATGACAAATGGTCACATTTATTAGATCTACGACCAACAGACACGTGGAGCATTAAAAAACATTCAGTTAAGGCTACGGCCATTGTACTGTATAACCTGTCGATGCTGGCGGTATCAAGTTTGTTCTGATTCCGACCATATTCTTAGAGTTTTTCAGATATG
Organism: Wolffia australiana; assembly: GCF_029677425.1. NCBI lineage: Eukaryota > Viridiplantae > Streptophyta > Magnoliopsida > Alismatales > Araceae > Wolffia > Wolffia australiana. The sequence continues at coordinate 4,601,753 of NC_135852.1, read as the reverse complement.
CTCCACAGATTTTTTTCGATATGCCATCAGTGTATTACATGTCCGCAAAGTATCTGTAGCTTACAAAGCAGTCTCTTGGGGTACCGTCTTCCATCATGGATGGTAAAGAAACATGATAGATCGATTAATACTTTCATGAATAATTTGTTCAGGCACCAAAAGCAATGATGTCGTTTTCATTAATGATTTTAACGTCACGGTACCCTTTTAAACAAGTCTCTTGGAGATTAAAGACATGAAGTGCCTTCCCATCAACTAATTAAAATTTGACACGTAATGGCGTCGCACATAAAACTGCGTACGATCCCGGCTCGGGGCGAAAATGACGCTCCACTTGTCTTCTTGGTACGTTTCATCAATGGTCTTGACAGGAAAATCGAGTATTTTGTCTGGAAAATTAACGGATAGCTTCCCTTCGACATTGATTCCACGTGACATAGAAGGATATGTATCTCTTTAACTCTCTCAGTATTTATAACCACTCCGCCATTGTAAATTTGTAATCTTATTACAGAGGCTCGTAATACTTCTGCGTCCACCGGTTTTTTCCTCGTTGTAATTTTTTCCCAACAATTATGCCTTTTCATTGGTTATATTTATTTATTCCCGAGTCTATGGTTCCGTTTCCCGTTTCTTATTAGGCCAAGAGTATTCTGAACGCATATGAATCTGGGTCTTTGGGTGCGTCATAGATATCTCAACGACTGAAGTAGACTGATTATCCCCGGAGTCTAGGTGACTGACTATTAATAGCATTCTACCCTGGGCTTTGGGTGGGTAGATATTGTTTTTTCATAAAAATACACGTTTCAAGGACCTGAAGTCGATTTTTGGCATAACAAATTAAAATCCAATTTACAATAAATTCGGAATGATTAGGAGAAAGGCACGTGGCGGGGTTGCCTTTACTGAGATCTGAAAGGGAAAGAGTCCTTACCCAATTAATATGGAAACCAAAAGAATTATGCAATAATAAAAACTTTTCCGATGGCCTAAAACGAGAAGAGATACAGAGAGTGGGAGATTTCAACTTTGAGGATAACCTTTTTCTGTTTGACGGATCCGAAAACCTTGATTTAACGGTAACTTAACTTGAAAGCAGCACATTTACTATTCTCGCATTCCAGTTCATGGTAACCCAGCATACATTTTTCGATAAACTCCTCTTCCCTTGGAAAATTTACCTTATTTGGAAGCGCTAAGTAGTACATCATAGAGATTATGAGGAAACACGTGGACGGTCACCGACGAGGGCGATGAAACAACGACGTAAGAGCGATGTCTTGGACAGTGTGGCTTAACCTCTATAAATAGCACACTACGTATTCATTTGTCCCCCACGTCCCCAACTGGCTTTCTCGTTGGTTTGAAGATTCGTACTCGACATGGAGGCTACGTCGCAGAGGATGAGCGCCGGTAACCTTATTATACAAGCCTTTTATCTTTTTCGGATAATCTAAGAGCGAGCTTCAGAGGCGTTCCCTTCAGGAGACGGTAGAGATGTAGGGACGGATGACGGCATGTCATCAGTTCCGAGCTTTATCTTCCTTCATCAGTCGTCTTGACATCGGAACAGAAAACGGAAGACGAAGCTTTTTCGCCTTTTTTCCTTTGCGTTCCGTTCATCCCTCGGCTGAAAACTGAAGGAAGCTGTAGCCTCGGTGACGGATGACCGACAGAATTGCACGTCCGTCCCGTCCCACCCGGCCTACTTCGTTGTCTTCCCTGCAAACCTAACTTTCCGAGTTATTATTTTTCAGGTGACTCTTTCCGTCTGGACTCCGTTCCTTCTGAAAATATGAATTCCGAAGAGCATCGAATACTTCGGGCGGTGCAAACCTCTGCAGCGGTATGCCGCTATCAGCTTGAGCAACTACAGCGGCTCACTAGGCTGACAGGCAGCGTAAGAAATGAAGCGAATATGTATCGCGGTGTGAGGCAGAGGCAGAGGGGCAAGTGGGTCGCCGAGATCAGGCTGCCTCAGAGTCGGAGGAGGGTCTGGCTGGGGACTTACAATTGTCCCCAAGACGCTGCCTTTGCATATGATCGCGCAGCAAGTAAGTTCCGAGGAGTGTATGCAAAGCTCAATTTTCCCGAGCTGCAGGGTGGCGCCAGCACAACCGTCGGATTTGATCTGCAAGCTGTGGTATCCTCTGTGGACGCCAAAATAGAGGCTATTTATCTTAGGCTTGCTGAGGAGAGGAGGAAAGAGGCTGAGAAAATCGATAGTAAGAGAAAGAGGAAAGCGGGGGATGAGGCGATATCCTGCACACCATCCTTCCTTGGCCGTGAAGACTCATCTAACTCTTTTTATAGTTCTTCTTCCTCTTCTTCTTCATTTGAAGAGGAAAATATAATGAACTGGGACTACATGACGCAAGACGTCGCTGGGGAGTTCTCCTTGGACAGGATGGCTTTCTTCGACCCGGAGCTGATATGGCAAGTCCTTGCAAGTTGATTTTCTGGCTCCCGTTTTCTCTTTTGTTGAAGTGAGTGGGAATGCATGATAGAGGTCGAATGATCGTGTTAGCAGTCGTGTACTTATTGAATAGATATATCCGTCAGAATGATCCTGTCAGCTGTCGTGTACAGTTTGTATAGATTATCCGTCAGAACACAACGAGAAGAGAAAGCGATGTATGGTTTCTGTTAGCCTAGTCTTTTCATCTATATCTGAAGAATACTTTAGGATTTCTTACATTGTTTTCATAAGGATTAATCGATAAAGCGATAGAACATATATGGACAGAACATATATTCATGGATAGCGAATCCATGCAATGAAGACGACGTACGTTAATCATTCCAAAATTGTTCTCCAGGCTTAGCCTTTTGAGCCAAACAGTCACCTTAGTTTTGGGAATAATGGGATCTCTCAAAGAAGCATCCTTGTTACTCAGGGATGGGTCTCTTTAATCTATGCTTAATCATTGAATCATAATTTTGAGGATAGACGTATCATCTGCATGTATAAGTAAAACTTAATGAAATGCCCTAATTTAAAGATCATGATAAATTAATCAATTTATTAGGGATACGATGACATTCATTCCACAGTACTAATACATTTGATTTTGAAATTATGAAATTAGAACTTGGAATACATGTGTTTAACATGATATTCTGGAACAAACATAATGAGCTCGGAACTTTTCTACCATTAGAAGGCAATTTGACCAATCTCATCCATTATCAAATTAGCATATGACGAAGCAAATTTTGGTGTGTTAGTATGGCGTTATTATTGATTCACAACAATCAAATCATATTTGTGGATTTTTAATCATACGCAAGAGGTATAGAAGAGAGAAAGCTAGTGTTCTCCGGGATTGGCTCTTAGAGGTATAATTAGTTAAGTCATTAGAAGAGAGGGATAACACATACTAGGATAATAACACTAATAGAAAATTTTATAATAATTATTATTTCGATTCAAAGATGAGGAAACTGCACGAAGATATCTCTAGAGGTGGATAAATATACGATAAAGAGGTAATTGGAGGGGTGAAAAGTTATAAAGAGACATAGAATAGAAAGCAGAAATTAAAGAAAATTGAAAAACCTCAAACAGTGTTTGTAGAAATGTTTAAACAAAAGAGAACATTTATATAGGTTTTATACTCAAACTTTCCTCTGTTAATTTTACTAGAAGATTAAAATTTGTAGTATGAGATTAATCCCTAGATTAGGAAATTAGATAATTTTGTAAAATAAATAAAGTGGAATAAAGTCAGTTTGAAAAGAGGATGAGTACCAACTGTTAGATGAAATGCTTGACAGAAAAAAATATTTTTTAATATGATTTTTAGTTATTATTGTTTATGCTTTTGTTTTTTATTAACATAACTTTACCTAAATGAATATAGTTCATGACTTACCAGACCTCTACACACTGTGGGGTGGTTGACGTCACCTTTAGACCTCCAATGATTGGCGGCATGATCCTCCAGTTTTGTCACTCATGTCTCTCCTCTTCGATCACTCTCTCAATGACCTATCTTCAGGTCCAGGGTTGTCACCGCCTCTGGCTGAAAGAATCAAGAGGAAATAAAAAGAAAAAGGATAACCTTCCCCCATTTAAGTTTCAATAATAAATTTCAAATTCGATGAGGAAGGTACTTCATTAAACAACAAAACAGAGTATGTATGGTTCAGGAGAGAGTCGCCTTTTACCAATATGGTATGTTCCTGGTACTTCCCAAGTGGTTAATGCTTCTATTCTAAATTCTCTTCAATTGAAGTTTCTTTTCGAATGACAAAAAATGATGGTCAAGGGTGGAAACTAATAGTGTCACCTTGACTGTTTCATTTTTTGCCATTAGGGTTTCAACAGATGTGATTAAATCACAGTCGTGGACTGACTTATGGTCAGTGGTACTTTATCCCTGTCAGGATGCCCTATCAGCATTCACGCCCAGGTGCCATCTCTATATATGTCCACTTCAGTGCCTCTTGACCAACTTGCAATCTCAAATATGAGAAGACAAAAAAATTATACTTGATCGTTTGATCGTCTTTAAGAAAATGGATGGTGAAGATCAAAAGGTTTCTTAAATAAAAACCTGATTTGCAATGGGCTTCAGGCGGGATCAGCCACAAGCTTGTTATATCCTTGTTCCTGTGTTTACTTCATGAGGCAGCTCACAGAGCGTGTTCTATTGGCTCACTGACGGACATGTTCTTCTCTGAAATCACAAGAAGTGTTATCCCATATAGAAGATAATAAAAATCAAAATCATATTAAGTGCTAAAGGGAATCAAATCAAATTTGAAATATAATATCCCTTGCGTGTGCAAAATCCATGCATTGATGTGTTCTCCCTGTGTTCCCACGGTTTTTGTCTGAGATAGCATCGGGTGTCTGTGCTTGTGTGTGTGGATGTGGTGGCCTTCGCTACCATGGGTTCGTGTAATCATGAATAGCTTAGTGGTTGTTAGTGTGCTACTCGTGGCTATTTTAAAAACCCATTTTTTCCATTAGGTGCTTCTTCTGTTTTTTTAAGAATTCTCTTGGAAAGAAAAATCAAACATCAAAATGCATTTACAATGTTTCCATTGTTGTCTTATTCGTTTAGAAATCATCAGAAATAAGAAAAAATAGGCAAAAATGCATGAAACTGAATAATCTGTCAAGCACAAAGACATGTGCATCATAATTCAACCTTTTAGACATATTATTACCTTAAAAATTAAAACAACTGCCTGCATAAATTATTATGTCAGCATATAACCAAAGAGGCCTTCATCACATTCAAGTGTAACTCAAGCTTATAACTGATAACCTATATTGATCCACTAAATGGCATATATCAAGCCAGCTACAAATGTCAAGCCAGCTATAGCGGTGAGGTGCGTGGTGGCGGCGTCGATGAGTGTGGCGGCGATGATGACGGTACGACAGCAAAGTGGTGCAGGCGCAGCGGCGGGGAGGTCGGAGCAGTGGCGGGCGTGGCAGCAAGGTGTGGCGATGGGTACAGCGGCGGACATGGAGGCAGGCACACCAAAGGGCGCTACGGCAAGAGTGGCGTTAGGCACAGTGGTGTAAGTAGCAGCAGGCACGGTAACAGGCACAATGGCAGTAGGGTGCGGTGGCGCATAGGCAATAGAGTGAGGTAGCTTGGCAACACGAAAGAAAGTAGGGTGTGATGGCTAGGTGATAGCAGGCGACTACAGCACAAAGGTTGTAGGGCAGATAGGTACGGCGAAGGTTGGGCACAACGACAATGGCAGGGCACGGTGACAGTGGCAACGACGGCACACGATTGGCAGCCGCGACGGCAATGGCATGGCACGGCGACAGCGGCGGCAAGTGGTTGGCAGCTGGGGACTACGGCTATGGTTGCGGCCGCGGCTGCGGCTTGCGGCTGGAAATACAATCGCAGCTGCAGCTTGCACTACGGATGCGACCTCGGCTGTGGCGCGGTTGGTGGCTAGAAGGCTGCGGTGGCCGCACAATCAGCCGTGGCGGCAGCACAGGCGGCCCAGAGGATGGCGGTCGCGGGTGGGAAGGCCACCGACAGTGTCTGCGCTGGCAGTTTCTGGCGAAGACAGCGGCAATTTTAGGCAAACTCTAGGGTTTTTCCTCTCCCCTAACTTTGTAGTCGTTTTTTGTAAATATGGAAAAAACTCAATTAAACACTAAAAAAATCAAGAATGATCCTTAAAAATCACATTTTTTCAATCTTATTTTCTCCCCTCTTCCTCTGGGTGGGCCCCACCTTTATAGGCACAAATATGGGCCTCCCCTTTAAAAATAAAGGGGATAAGGCTCAATTAAGAGTAATTAGGGCTCCCTCATAGGAGAGAGAAACCCACTAGCACACCAACACATGGGCTCACACACGCACAAACATGTAGGTCCATACAACGGTCCATACACATGCGAACAAATAGAAAACAGACACATACGCGGCCAACACATAACGCCTACTAAAAAAGGAAAATAAGGAAAGATAATGTCAAACCTTTCTAGCATGGTGTCAAGGCTGGGTGCTTAGAAGGCTGGGTGTCGCGCGTGAGCCCTAGCGCAACAAAGTCGTTCACCGGAGTCTTCAAAGCTGGATGTTCCCCCATCACTTACATTATTTTATGTTCTTCACTTCGATTTACTTAGATCTAAATCCTTATTTTCCTCATCATCTTATTCTTATTACCATTTTCTCCATCTCACAACCACCTATCCATTCTTCCATTATAACCGTCAGTTACGTCATTATCATTTCTTCTTTCACCAATCTATTTCACCATCATCCATCCACATCTACTCACATCTATCCACCCATCTCCTCATCCTACTTATTTATGAATAGTCTAGATCCATTATCCCTTCATGTCTCGATCTATCTCTCTGCCACTATCTATTTCCATTTGATCTATCCACATCCTCTTACCTGTTTCTCACATTTGAATTCATACATCAACCTTATTAAATATTTATTATTACCCTCTCACCGCGTCATATTTATCACATAATCTCCCCTTTTATATGTATCTACTCTAATCACTGTTAAATCGTCATTAAAAGAGTATTGAAACCCTAATATATGTTCCTTGTTGAGACGACCATTGCTCGTCCCCAATTAGTCAAATTATTTTTTGAGTAAATTTATAAATTACAATTGATTAACTCAAATATCAATGAAAAATTAACACACTAATTATTATTTCATCACAGCTTCATCTGTCTTATAAGATAAAGTTATTCTTCTATGATAATCCAAGTAGAAGCTCCACAAGTCTTCTTGGAACGAGTCAATTACTGACACTCCAGTTCCAGAATTAATAAGGCAAGACTTAAGGAGTGTCAATTCAATCTTAAAATATGAGGTTCTTCCTTTCTTGACTTGGACCTTTTTCTAGAACATTCATCCACTTCCCGCTTTGCTCACATTGTCGCATCTGCTCATAAATCACTCCAAAGTGCCCAAGGCATGAAGAATACTGCTGCATAAATGATTCATTTTGTTTGGACAAAGACACACGTGTGGATATAAATAAACTTTCTAGTGCTAGTACATGAGGTATATTTACTATATCTTGAATTTCAAAATTATCCTTAAGTGATTGTTAATAAATGATTTGCTTCTTTAGAACCTAGAGATCACATGATCTACAATATTTGATCAAAACTAAGGAATATTTTGAAACTCTCTTTTGTGAAAAACCCATAGTGTTTTATGAACAGCCATGAATGATTTTGGATGCCTAACACATAAGAGGCATTACCAAAAATGTTTCAAAATGATTTCATAGGAATTTCTTAGTGTCATGTATAAGCTAACATGAGCGTCATGTGATAGGTAAGATATCATCTCCATGTAACACATGGAAGATGCTGACAGGCTAACACCCATAAGATTTATAGTATCCACATGCATTACCTAGATTAAGTTCAAACCATATAAAAAGTTGATTCGATGAAATTTATGGTAACATTGGTGAGGTGATTTTTAAGCCGACATATTTTCTGTTACAATTGATAAGGAATTTCTTAGGGTCATGTGGAAAGTATGATATCTGCTTCTTTTATTAGGATTGAATTAACATCCACTAACTTCAGGTTTCTAGATATGAAGTTTATTGATTTCACCTTATAGATTGTTTTTTAAATGTATCAAATTTGGAAATAGTTTTGTAACATCCATCTGATGTAGCTCAATTAGTTCATTGAAATTAGAGATGGTATTTCTGTAATCAATACCTTCGGATTGCAAGATTTGTTTTACGACATGCATGTCATATATATTTTTGTATTACCTCTTGAATGTCTCTCTATTTTCACTAATTATATAGAGCCAAATGACTTTGAATCTTTAAGTAATGGTAGATGATCCAAATGGGATTATCTCACACATTATATCTCTTCGTTGATGCATATACCTTTCTTTGGAGAATTATAATTCTATATTCATTTTCTTATGTCGAGAAGCTCTCCTCACTTTATTTAAAAAATCCTCTTCATGATTATAGACAAATATAACCTAAAATATCTGGAGTTTTTTAACTTTCTTTGGTGGATGGTTTAATGACACTGGATGTTGAGGTTCTTATATTTGGTAATTCTGTGTTGAGGGTAGATGATTATTTTCTTAAGTGATAAGAACTTATCATCAAACAACAGATAATTTTGAATCATCTTTTCCATTATTATTAAGTATTTGAGTCATGACGTGCTCTTAATATACAATATTTTAAGTTTCATCTGCCTTAGAAAACTTAAAATCCTCAAAAAATGGTCATTATTTGTCTCAAAATAATGCAAGCACTGACATCATTAACTTTGACACGATTGGTATTTAAGATTATTCATCAAAGAAGTTACTTTTAGTGATACTGTATTGTTTTCTTTATTTAGGGACATAGGGCCAGGGTTAGTTTTATGTGAAATTTCCTCATATTGGGGTGTGTTCTTATTAGATGCGCATGATAGGTTTCTCTAATTGGTACTGTATTCAGTATATAAGCTATGGAATTTAATGACTTACCCTTGAGGTTAATATGAAGATTTCACTGATACTAAGCTATCATACTCCTCACAACATCTTGAAGTGTTGTGCTACATTTTCACCCACACCATTTATCCTTGGATTATATGTTGCAGTGCAATGAAGAATGATCCCAAAATGTAGGCAAAGGTCTTTGATGTTTACATAAATTTAGACAAATATCATATGTACAATATGATTCATTAATTCAAGTTGATTTCACATAATTGTTTTTATTTTATTCTCAACTCTATCTTTTACCATTTTGAGCATGTATATGGATTCTGATTTCTCATGAATAAGACATACATGCCCATGTTGAGAGTTAGCATTTGTAATTGTGATAAACTATCGTTTAGTATTCTAAAATGTCAACTGGAATGGACCACTAATACCTGTTTGTATGAATTCTAAGACATCTGAAGCTCAAGGGGTCCATTTTGCTTGATACATTTGACGCATGTCAAACTCCCAATGATTGATGGGACTTAGATTGACATCATATACCAGAAGGTCTATTACCTTTCCAAAAAATGTGGCCTCATATTGTGATCCATAATGTATTAAAATAATTATTAGTTAACATGTTGAACAAGGGAAGTACATCAAGGATGTCAAGGTTATAATCATGAGCTAATGACCTTATGCCAATTATGTATGATGAATAAATGAATGAAAATTTACTTTCTGAAAAACAGAAATATAGCCTTATTTATCTATAGTTAAAGTAGATATGATGCTTCTGCAAAAAGAAGGAACCACAAAAGTCTCTTTCAAATGTACAACATGCTCAACCAATCAAAAAAATTTAAGCATTTCGAAGGTCCCCTACATTCCAAAACTTTTGATATCACTTAGCTTTTTGCACTGGGGACAACATTCCATATATAAACTAATGTGAGTAGCAGCACTACAATCCATTCAACGTATATCTTTGCAATAAGAACCACAGAAAAACTTGCACACTAACCATGATACTTGGCAGTATTTCATGAACTGTAGCTTAAAAACTTCTTCACTAAGTTGTGGTAAAATTCACATCTTTATAAAATTTCCACTCAAAGTGTTTTGCTCTTCAATATAAAATGGCGTGAGTCCAATAATTGTGCACTTTTTCCTTTCAAAATTGTATGTTAGCCTAAACCTATCGTACTTGGTCTAAAGCAAATTTTGAATGAGATGAAAAAAAAATTATTGGGTATTTTCATGACCAAATAGTTAAACATCTCTTTGGTTCGTTCAGCACGGGAATTATACTAACTCCAAAACTGGTATTCTTAGTTTTCTTTTCTACAAGGAGACAAAGAACAACTCACATAAAACAACTTAAAAGAAATTATATACATTTTATATTGAGAGATCTGTTTGAACATTAATGTTTCAACTTTCAGCAATGTCTTTAATTTTCAATAGATATCACATTATCATGTCAAGATAAGACACGTCTAGAGTGAAATTGCCTTCTAGCATGAGATAGTACTAGCATTTGGCATATATAAATGCAAACGCCTGAAGGTTCTAATGAATCACCTTTTGTTAACAATAACTCCAAGTGATTCCTTATTGTGATAAAATATAATTTTGATAAGATCTAAGGGTAATCAATCCTCAACCGAGATGACCTAATTTTTTGAGATGTTGTTTTGATTGATTACTCAAATTACATGTTGACTTTTACTGAATTTGACTACACTTAATTCATTTTTGTTTGACTTATCAAATGCTTTGTGTTAAAAAATAATTTTTAACTCATGTCTTGTTGGAAAAGTATTGGGCTAACAATGAGTGCCTAGACTAGACCCTATTGGGTTGTAGGGCCATGATTCAGATGAAACTAAATGAATCACATAGGCACAAAACCTTTCTTAGTTCCCCGAGTGATACTTATAGAGATGCTTAGTTGTGTAGCTTCTAGATATATCCATACGATTTATGGCACGTCCAATTTCCTCCTTTACCTTGGGGAGCTCTATTCGAACTTTGTCATCATAATGTCCTCCTATTCTCATCGAGAATAGATAGGAGCCAAGGGGAGAAGGGGGAAGAAACAAAAGAACCCAAAAAATTTTAGGCTGGGTGAATTTCGTGTTGGGCTTTCCTCTACTTATACTAAGTAGATAGTTTTTATAAAAACTGCCAAATTTTAGGTATATCATCTGACCTCCAAAAATCCATTTGCAAATAACCCTCTAGGCCAACGTGTCATTTTAGTTAATGACTCAAGCAGCCCAGTGACCTTTTGTTCGCCTTCCAAATTAATTAAATTTATTATCATATAGATTAATTAATGGCAGATCAATTGAACCCAATTCATAGCTGACTTCTCCAGCATGTGGGCTGCTCAGCTACACCTCTTGAGTATGTATCAGCTCACTTTTGGAATATGTCTATCACTAGTTACCACGCATGTATGGTCCCTTGTCCACCTGACACTCATACGACGTCTTTGTGCATGGTCAATTGTTAAATCTTAATCAATCTTGCGAGTCATTATTAATGCATTTAGAAACAATAAGAGAACTATGGTTTGATATTTCACTACCTTATCCAATGACTTCATCATATCATATTTCTTCAGTTATCTTCTCTTGGGGCATGGGTGGATGATCTCATCTCCCACACAAAATCATATTTGTGAATGTCTTGTTGTATCCAAAATAAGACTATAAGACTTCCATGAATGAAAACTCATATGTCATTATTAATCTGCAAAAATCCACCCATAAGATGTCTTTGGTGTCCTAGATCTAAGAACTACCTACGCAACCACGATGTGTATAAACTTAATGGATAGTAGGGTATAATACCATTCATGGATACGTATGGATTCAGTAAAATATTTTGACTAAAGAGCACCCATAATCTATCTTTAGTGTATCCACTCTTTTGTCTATGGGACCAGCCATATCATATGCGAGACACTAGTTAGTGTTATTATATGTAAATAATTTGATATCCTTGTCGTGTATCATTTGAACTGGAATATTTTGAACACATAATTAAAGACTAGTAATCTGTGTACTCCAATCACATCAAAATTTTCCAAGTCTGCTCATATATTCATGGACTTCATTATGAGTATCACAAGTACACTATGATGAATAAATTGTATTAATGAACATGGACTGAGATATGGAATGTGTGATTGGCTTGCAAACCACATAAATTTCCATCACACTCTATATATCATATCAGCCTTTTGCCCTGTAATACCCTTCCCTTTTTATTTTTTGTAATTAGGTATGTGGGAAGGAGCAGCATACATTATGTGTTGGGTACCTTTTTTATAGCTCGCATACTTTCAACTCAAGCATTTTGCGTTTTGCCCTTTATTATAAGGGGCAATACCCCTTTTGCACATCCAAAAGGTGCTCATCCAATATTAGGCTACTATAGGCATGTCCCTTAGTTAGAAAATCAAACAATACTCTGATATGATTTGATTAAAGTGTGATAAGCTTATTTTGTCCCCTATTGGGTCCTTTCCGGGTGCCTAGAGAATGCTGGCCCACTTTGGGCCTGCATTTTTTGTGGCTCTCTATAATACATTCTACTCTTGACTTCCCAAGCGACTCTAGATGTGGCCCATTTTGGGAAGGTCAAAGGATGACTCCATATGGACCGCCCAAAGTGGGCACCCATATATTTGACCTATGGTGTGCCAACTACGTTGAAAAGGTTTTTTTAGGCTACTCAATTGTTGCCCTAATGCCGGCGGTCAATTTTTTCAATAGCTTAAGATGTCATTTTTATTATGTCAATATTGGGGCACTTTGGGTGCAAGCGCAAACTTTTCTGCCCCATTTAGCCTATATAAGGACCTTTCACCTGCCTGTGCAATTGAAATGTATGTTATACTTTTTATTGAGGCACCAATTTAATGATCTTGTAAAGGTGTCACTAATAAGATTCTAGTAATGAAATACCAACTCCTAAAGGGATGTCCATAAATAGGATGAGATCATTAAAATCTGGCCGATATTGCAGAAAGGGATGTGAGGAGGCCCAACAACTCACTAAATAGCCATTATGATACTTTTTTCAACATCTATTTATGTGGCACCACCTACTCATACTGAATTTCATTCTTTTTTCTACTCTAGTATCTACCGATCCAGCATGTTGAGATTTAGCTATCATAGGAGTCAATGCAGTTTAAGCCTCACCTATAGCTTTTATAGATATGAGGCTTCTAATAAGGTATCAAACCTGTAAAATCATGGCCAAAAGTACCAATTAAGGAGTGCCACCAACATGAATACCTCAATAGTTTAAAATTTCCTCAATATAGTGCTACCATAAAGATGTTCTCAGTGACATGCTCTAAATAAAAGAAAAAAAAAACACTTTTGTGAGTGTAAATCAAGTGTCAAGCTTCATTTTCATAAAAACTGAAATCATCATGAATGAAAAAAGTGTCAAATGTAAAGAAGTTCCATAAACTGGAAAATTCACATTCTAGATTACATCATACAAGTCTAAGAGATTCATTATAAATAGTTTTTTGTCGAACACTTATAATGAATATCCATAAATATGTAGAATTGATATAAAATCCATTGCAAATTGCCAACAAAAGCATTATGATGTATCAAGATATATGATAAAATGTATAAATTTATAAATCGTGCTAAAGTTTCAAAATAAGAATACTATTATATAATTCAGTATGCCAGGATCTCTTACATTACTTTATAATGGTAAGATATCAATAGAACACAACTAATAGATTATATAGTTCAGGAAACATATTAAGTTCATATCTTGATGTTGAGGAGTAGCTTTTTTATTCAACATGTTGGGACCATAATGTTGGAAGTAATGGTAATATAATGTAATATAACTAGGTTAAAATGACTATACTTTTAGGATGTTAATTGAGAAACCTTCCTTTGGGGTCATACCTCATCTACTTAAACGTAGATTTCTATGTATCATTTAGGTTCATTTCAATTAAACTTTATTGATTTTTATTCTCTTGTGATACATGTACTGACTATATGAAATATGATGAGACAATAATACATTGATCTATATTCTTTAGACATGTGCTTTAATTATTCATATTAAAAGGATGCTTGAGAAGGATAACAAAATATTCAGGTAGTAACACTATCTAGTCTCACTCATATGATGAATATGGCCAAACCCATAACCATCAAAGGGGAGACACTAATGATGTGAAATTACATCATAATCATGGTTTCTCTTTAGGAAATTTTCACTTGATTTATTTTTGTGAATGTATAAATGTGTATTATATGTTTTAATATGGATTTTCATTGTTTCTCTATTCCTGGGAGTTTTAAATCATGGAATTCCAAATTATTAAAGCTCAAATGGATCAACAAAGTTAACAAAATGATAAAGTGATGAAGATGGGATTTGTAGCACTTAGTATAAAAGAAACAAACTCAAGGAAGATGATACACTAAAATACTTGGTCAAGGTTGTAGAATATCATAGAAGATATATCTTATAATTTACCCAGACATTATTATTGACTGCGATGGAGTATTTTGAAACTTGCTCATGCATTTAGTCATAAGAAAAACACCAAATAGATGTGGGATTATATGTCTAGGGTAAACAGTAATGGTAAGATTATATTATAGATTTAATACACTTCTCATCTTCTCAAGAGAAAGAGTCGAATCTTTGCATTCGATGTTCAAGAAACTCAATCTCTCAACTGAATTAAATTGATCCTTGATTAATAATATATAGGACAATTAGATAATTAATACATTCCCCATTAAGTGTTATCAGACCACAAGAGTCATTGACCAGACTAATATATGGGCATCATGGGTCACATGTAAATGGTTTTTAAATCTTTGGAAGATATACCCATTAAGTATAAATAGGAGTTTTATGAGAAATACCCATTAAGTATAAATAGGAGAAAGACCTAAATCAAGTTCATCTGGGCTAGAATTCTTCAGGTACCTATCCTTTATCTCTTGTTAAGGGTTGTCCCTTTCATATGTGAATAGAATGATAAAAAATCAATGATAAACTAGTCATAAGGATCATCGAGATGACGGGGAAGATTTGATGTGGAAGGATTATCTGGATACGTCTCAACGATGGACACTTGATACACAACATCTTGATTCAGGAATATAGAATTTCCATATTTGATCATAGATTTTCATGTTTAGTTAGAAATCTATTTTCATTCTCAAATCTAAAAATTCTTACAGATTCATGTCAACCAAAACCATAGAATCCACCACAATTTTTATATTTCAAAGTTTACATGAGTCTTGAATCTATCTCATTCCTATTAATATGAAGGAAAAATAAGATCGCACTTGGGAGATCAACTTCCAAGGACTCGCCATATCAGCTATGAGTTGAAGAATGTCATCTTATATAATAGAAGGCCCCATTTACAGCTTCCATTAAGCAATCCCCTTCATTATCCTTTCTTCTTTGAATAAGAATTAACCAGAAGAATAATATGAATGAGGTGATTCTCCCAGTCCAAGACAGATGGTATACAAGTCATGGTATCTTCTTGTTTCCACCTCTTCATTTAAAGTCTAAGGTAAATAGACTTTATTTTTGTGGTCATAGAAAATTTGTTTTCTCTTTGGAATCTAAATTTTCGGAAGAACTAGAGTATTGATCAAGAGGTCTTCAGGAAAAAAATGCTGCCGTACCGTAAGGTTCAATGATGGATGACTATTAGTTTACTCATCCATCGCAGACTTATAAATTGTGTCTTCTAGGGTGCAGTTTGAAATGAATGGGCAATTTTAAACTCAAGGGAAATAAATGACCTTTTTTTAGCATTTGGGAGGATGATGTTTTTAAGGCTACTGTGTCATCATTATTTTCAAACTTATTCCTGTATTAATCTGAAATTGCATTCCATGCATTAATGGTTGCATTGGATTAAATTTAGATTTTTTATAATGAATTCAACATGCCTTAGCGGCAAATATTTGACTGGATGACTAAAAAATAATATGAAATAAATGAAAATGGATTAAATTATGACAACAGCGATCGATCAGCCAGGTAGCACAACAGGCACTCAAGCTAGCCATTGTCTAATGAGTGAAAGAGCTCAAGCCATTGGTGGTAAGCAAACACTAGCATGCTAGTAAGCAATGATAGCCAGCAGTTGTAGCAAGCAACAATGTCCAGCAATGGGTCAAAGTGGGGTCCAGGTAGCCCAATAGAAAATAACCCAGTCATAGTGCTAAACCTGTGCATATAAGATAGCATATTCAATGTGCAATAATTGGCTAAATTTATATAGCCTATAACATTTCTTATTTCTTCTGTGTGGGATGAATTTCAGTAATTTTTTTTAAGGTTTAACATGGGCTGGGCCGATGAACATGGGAAGACATGATCACTATCACCATTATAAAGAAATCAATTAGAAAGTATGCCAGCGCTTTGAAGTTTTATAAGTTTTATAACGTGCCATTAACTAGTGCACTAGTAAAATTTTGATTGTCTCATCATATTCACAAATATTGGAATGCAAGATTAAAGACATAATATTTTATATGTATGCTTTCTTATCTCATGCCATGATTTATCACCTATCGTTGCCAGGGACAACATGGCCAGATGGGCAACAAGCCCGAATCGGTACTACTGATTTTGATGGCTGCTCACAATGTCTCGGGTACACCAAAGTTAAAGGGTTCCACAACTAGAATTTAATTGCCACTGTCGACTTTCATTCTTAGAGACATGAATGGCCAAGGTCAAAGGCACCTTTCTCTACTCATAGCCTTCATTCATGTGAGCTGAATGGCGAATTCTGTTGATAGAAACATGGGGATTCGATCCTTGAGCTCTCTAGAGGGCATTATGGGATAGCCCATGCCATCAATACACACAACTATTCGTCGTGAAATTTTGAAATGTTTTAATACTAACCGTTCGGTCATCTTTCATGTCACAAAACGAGGAAACGGCAGAAAACCTTCTTTGAAGATTGGGAGCTCTAGGAAACTCATGACAGCTCTTCAACTGCTCCAGAAAATTAGGGAAATAAGTGAGGAAAGTCAAAGGGAATAAGATTCACTCCATCCTGGAGAACATGACAGGGGTAAGCAACCTAATGTTACAGTGTTGATTAGCAGCCCTTTTTTGTCAGTTGTAAAATCAAGTCAATTCTAGCACCCTGATTTCTCTTTAAATGAATTTTAGACTTCATTTTTTACTTAATAGCCATTTCTATCTAGATAGATTTAACTTGAATCAAAGGTAAATAAAACACTTTTATTGCTATTAGTGAGATGTTAGCCTCTTCTGCCATTCTATCAAACACATGTGGTTTATTTGAATTTTCTCCAATTTTATCTTGTTTTTTATTTGATTTTATGTTCTAAAATAATACCAAACAGTTTATTTCCATTAAGTAAACAGTTTCTATCAAACACAGATAAATTTTACAGATCTATTTCCATTAAGTAATCTACTCTTTCTCATTTTATTTTAATACCTACAATTAAACCTTAGCCCGTACTATGATCTATTTCCTTCTCTCCCTACATAATTTCTTATATTATCCCAAAAATAAAAATATTTTTTCTTAATATGTATCTAGATCTTAAAACCTTATCAGATATATAACCTAGCTTCACCTCATCAATCTATATAGACTAGTTATAATCTTATTATTTTCTACCGTATTCTTATTCCTTTTTCTTCTCCATTCTTCCTCTTATATTATACTAAAAGTAAAACCTATTTTTTATATCCCTAAACCCTAATCTCCTATTATTTACTATACCTTACTCTAGCATGATACCCATAACCAATATCAATTAAAATAAATATTAAAACTAAAGATATCCCCTACTAAGAATATAATCTTTACTAATCCATCTCTCCCTAGCGTATAACTTGTACATATTAATGAGAATATATGAAGACAATTTCCACATCCTATCTTAATATCTTCCTTCACTCTGGTACCATAACTATATTTCATTATCTTATCTCTAATATCTAAAAATAATGCTCATAATAATAAGATAAAATATATTAATCTTGTATATATAATACTTCCACTTTCTCTCTCTTTCTCTCTTCCAAACCTCACTAATTATTAATCATTTTTATAACACCTTAATTTTAATCTCCTATTTCAAATTTATACATATACCCTTGCGTCTCAATATTCTCTTAATTATTACTTTGTTTATTATCTAATTTTATTAGAAAACTAATTTCTCTCACTATCCATGTTATAATGCTTTTCTCCCTAATTCCAATCCAAAAACTAGAATCATCTGTGAGTACCAGTCTCTGTAAAGAGAACCTCACTCACCACTGAACATACCTGAGTCAGTTCAGATTAGTGTAGAATTTATTTCATCAACGTAAATTAAATTCAAAACAACATGAAAATGCATACAACACCATAATTTTTTGTCTTTAATATTTAATTTTTGATAAATTAAATTCGAAACAACATAAAAATACATACAACACCCTACAACACCTCTAAAACTCTAGATGGTATCTACATTTCACGAGGCATTGGTGACCTATATTTCATAGAAGTATAGTTTACAAATTCCAAAATTGCCTCTAAACGTTATTCTACTGTAAGATTAGATGACAAAGGATATCTTGAAAGGATCTATTGGTTACATATGCCACTCATATAATTTATTGGTAGGTGTCGTGCAGCTATCTAGACATATGAGTGACTCATAAAAACAGACACTTTTCCACCAAATGATATATTTTTGTGGCATATTTTTAGTTTTGATTGTGTATAATTTCTACAATAACATTTCATTATAAGATTTTACAAAATGTAGTGGCTACCATGCATCCATTGAGGCAATGCTGAAATTTGCCTTGATTTTCATCAGCCTCGATGATCACCTGATAAATATTCAAAATTTATAGGTTTTATATTATTCAAAGCTTTTCAATCCTGATACCCCCATGTTTCATTTTATCTCCATAACAATAAAAACAAGAATTGATAAATCATTGTACCAAATGGGACCCTTACACTTCAATAATAGCATCCATCCTAGTGATTTATCACACTCATGGCCACCCATTCATTTACATGTACAGGGATAGTAGTGTACAATATCACCTGTTTCCACACTTCTTTAATCCTTCCATCCAAACTTACTGAACAGATTGGTCAGAAGGGTTTCCTCTTAGCCACCTTCCTTTAGGGGATGACTTCATAGAGATCCTGATTTTTTGGTGTAGAACTATGGAGTTTTCGGTTCGGGTGGGCTCTTCTTTGTCTGAGGCTCGTATTGGGCCGGAGCAAGGTTCTGAAAGTCGGTCAGCTATTGTTCTTCAATCAAAGAATCTGAAAGAAGCTGATTCAATTTACTATTTATTTTATTTAATTTTCATTATAATTTATAGTTTTAAAAAATATTTTAAAGATTCCACTGAAGTTCAGGGAAAACTATGAACTAATTAGACTCGAATATTTCTATTTTACATTGGAACATTTAAAGTAGTTAAGAAAATGCTGATAAATTATGATTAATAATTAAAAAATAAATTAAGTTGAATATAAATTCATGAATTTAAATTAAACTATCATTTTTTCTGATTTATTACATAGAAGATATGATATTTTATGTTGTAAAAAAATAAATAGATATATATAATTTTTGTATATTAAGGTATAAAATGTTTTCAGTTTTTATCTAACATCTATGAGGACATAAAGCACTCTGATTAATCTGACAACACAGAGGGGAAATTTGAAATAACGAATAAAACTAAATACATTGAAATGGATGCATCCATGAAATTTGAATGGAATACATACTTTGTTTTAGTGGCATCATTGGCCTCGGGGACCCGATTCCTTACTAAAAAATTCTTGTACTTTAGAATGTTGTGAAGTAACTGATTGAGCCTCTTGTTCCTTAACTATTTGCAAAAATGATGCTTTCATCTCTTTTCTGTGATTGTTTTGTTGAAATCCTAAAAGCTCTATGTCACATTGGATCATCATCAGTAATATTAAATTGAACTCATCTCGACAGTTATCTTAGATAAGAAAATAAAGTGCAAAAGTTCCGATTATCTAATAAAGTTAGATTTTGATAAAAGGAAAAGGAAAATAGATGATTAGAGAGGAATTGTCCAAACTGTTTCAACTTTAACAGACAAAAAATTTATTTTAGAATTTTTATTCAGTTATCCTTAATATTTAATTTTTCTGAAATACTTCAATGAGATACTATGGCTTATTTTGGGCGGACTCCAAATAGAATGGACTTCATTATGGTGATATTTGATGTTTCTAATAATTACAGAAGACAAAGCGAGCTGGGTTGAGTATGATTTATTATAGCCCTAATATTTTGAAATAATGGAAGAAATAAACACAAATATAAGCAAAAAATGCTATTTACTTCATTGAGATTAAATTTTCATCAAGAAATAGAATAAAATGAATATAAATTTAAAATATTTCTTTCATTTATGTTGAGTGATTTGGACCAGTGATAGTAGTTTTAGTCGTTGGGCCTTGCACTCCATCTGGCTGTCGGGTCAACCTAGCCACCAATGAAAGGCTCTAGCGAGGGTGGATCTGTTGTTTTATGACGCCTGATTGAGCAGCAGATTGACTTAGTTGAGTCTACACGATGCATTTATACGTGTGATAATATATTGATAATGTCTTGCAAAGTTATTCATTGTATGTTCAAAATTTTACATGCTTGATGCTACTTGAGAACCATTTTAGGATATTTGATAAGCCAGAACCAACCTAAAGTGTCCTGACATCGTGTTAGATCAATGGGTGTCATGGAGTTGCTGATCCGCCTGCTTGGGGCAACAGCTGTCTTTGAAGATCCGGTCGATCAGCTACACTACCGAATCTGTTGATCAACTGATCTGATGTGCCGTGTCTTGTACACTCGTTCATACTGTAGTTAGAATAGTTTCACAAGCCCAACAAGTACTACGATCTGTAGATACCAAGGCAAGTTCGTTTCGTACACACCATTATTAGTAAAAAAAATTACTCCTTTACCGCCAGTTAATATACCATCAAAGAGGGTTCATCTTGAAATAAGTAGAAAAATATCATCAAATGCCCGTAAAAAATATAATATTATAAGGGGTTGAAGATTATACGAAATTGAAGTTGAAACATAACCAGCAAGTGAAATCACGAGATGCTATTGTATCAAACCTAAACATGAACCACTCAAATATTTGTGGTGCGAGTAAACACGTTGGATTAGATTTACCATAAATAAATCATATATCTCAGGATGTTAAACATGTCTATTTAATATCTCACAGGTTTTGGCCGTCCCAACTAAGCCTAATAATTTGTCATCTCTTTTGAAAGGGAAAATTACTTTTCCAGGAACTTATGCGTACTTCTTACATGCCATTAATGTAACATAACATCCCAACTTATATGTTTGCCAGTCCCTTGGGAATGTGCTCTTGCTGTATAAAATGGAGTTATCATATATTCAAAGAATCTCATGGTTTAAGTTTTGGTTAGAACAAATATGTTAGTATTCCCTCAACTAATTTAGAATCTATACTAACCCACAAAATTTAAGGTTAAATTCTATGCATTTAGGAGACATACATACTCAAACGTAATGACCAGTCGTGTAACTTTATGTTTGAGTTTTTGCAGCTTTTGTTCGTTATATCTTTCTTTTATCTCCCTCATATTCCCCAATTTCATTTCCTGTATTCCACCAAGCATTGGAATGTATGAGGCTATTTTTTTCTCCCACCAACATCATACATTAATTTCAGTGTCCGGCAATCACTTTTTCCCATGCCTATTAAGAACGTCTCGTTTCTTCGTTGTGTGCAGATTGCGTTGAACAAAGAAAAACAAACATCGTAAATGTTGTTATTGTACCAATCAATACGGATGGAACTGACTATTTGCTCCAAACAATTGTATTATATTCTAACCTACCCTTCTCGAGTGGAGATGCTACACGTCATAATTAAGGGAAATATAAATTTTAAATATCACCTTTCTTTGAAAAATGGAAAGAAATACATAACTCAAGGCTAGAAAATATAGAGTCTAAACAAGTCAAAGCTAAGAAGCCTTTCATTAAAAGACACCGTTGCCGAGTATTTAAAGTGTTCTATAAAAATAACTCGTCTAACATAGCTCATAAATCATTTTCCCGTCTCTTTGGATTCTGCCGGATAGATGAATACAATGTGTACACGACAGCTATCACGATCTTTCAACCTCAATCATTCATTCCAGTAATTCCAGTTCATTATCTTTTCCTCAGTGCAACAAAAGAGAGGAGGAAGCCAGGATATCAACTTGCCAGGACTTGAAATATCAGCTCCGGATCGAGGAAAGCCATACTGTCCAAGGAGAACTCTCCATACACCTCTACCATCAAGTAATCCTAGTTCTTTATCTTCTCCTCTTCGAATGAAAAACAAGAAGAAGAAGAAGAAGAAGAAGAAGAAGAAGAAGAAGAAGAAGAAGATGAGTCTTCAAGGCCAAGGAAGGATGGTGCGCAAGCCATCGCCTCATCCCCCTCTTTCCTCTTTCTCTTACTACTTTCCCCTCCTCTTTCATCCTCTCCTTATCAAGCCTATGATAAACAGCATCTATTTTGGCATCCATAGAGGACCCCACGGCTTGCAGATCGCATCCGACGATTCTGCAGGCACTCCGGGAAATTGAGTTTTGCATACACTCCTCGGAGCTTACTTGGTGCGAGATCATAAGCAAAGGCAGCGTCTTGGGGAGAACTGTAAGTCCCCACCCAGACCCTGCTCCGACTCTGAGGCAGCCTTATCTCGGCGATCCACTTCCCCTCTGCCTCTGCCTCACACCACGATACTGATTTGTTATCATTTCTTGCGCTGCTCGTCAGACTAGTGAGCCGTTGTAGTTGCTCTACCTGATAGAGGCATATCGCTGAAGAGGTTTGCATCGCCTGCTGTCTTCGCTGCTCTTTGAAATTTATATTTTCACAAGAAACGGAGCCCAGACGGAGAGAATCTCCAGAAAAAAATGACTCACCAAGTTTGGTTTGCGGCGAGGACAAGGGAGCACGCCGGGTGTAACGGGACAGACGTGCGATTATGCCGGTCATCCGTCGCAGAGTCTGCAGTTTCCTTCCATTTTCATCTGAGGGATGAACCAAACGGAACGGAAACGGATCGGAAGAAAGGCAAAAAGGCTTTTTCTTCTGTTTCCTATTCGGATGTCATGACGACTGATGAAGGAAGATAAAGCTCAGAAAAGATGACCTACCTTCATCCGTTCTCAAATCTCTCCAGTTCCTGAAAGGAACACCTCTGAAGCTCTCTATTTTAGGTTACCCCAAAAAAAAGCTCTCTGAAGATAAAAGACGTGCATAGTAAGATTACCCGTACTCATCCTCTGGGACGTAGGCTCCATGTTGACTAGGAATCTTCAAACCAACGAGAAAGCCAGTTGGGGCGTGGGAAACGAGTGAATACGGAGTGTCCTATTTATAGAGGATAAGCCAAACAGTCCAAGACATCGCTCTTACGTCATTGGTCATTGTTTTATCACCCTCGTCCGTGACCGTCCATGTGTTGTCTCCTCCTCTACTTATTAGAGCATCCAAACGAGGAAAGTTTTATCGGGGACCAAAGTTTAATTAAAAACGTGTTATGGTTTGCGTGAACTGGAATTCAAAACGTGTTTTGCCCTCAGTTCAAGGAAATTTTAAGTTGAATCACGAATCAACCAAGGTTTTACGATCCGGCAGGGACAAAAGATTATTCTCAATCTTTATGTATGTATGTTGTTGTCATCTCATTTTGGCAAGAGAAGAAAATAACCATATTGCGTGAGACCTGGGATTTACTTATTACTTGGAAAAGTCATTTAACGCCAGTTTAAATATCTATATATGCAGCAGTCAGCCCAAGTACCCAAATAAATGCAGCGTGCCTTTCAGGTTTTTAAAATAACGCGCGTGTATTTTTAGATAGTCTGTCTCCATTGAGGAGCTGAGCTCTAGTTTCTGTCATAGTTAACTTGTGATTAAACATAATATCCTCCCACCCATAGACGGGGTACAATGCCATTAATGATCAGTCGCTTAGACTACGAGCGTAATAAGTCTCTTTAGTCTTTTATACATATTTACTACACACCCATGAGCTGATCCCAAATAACTAGATTCATGTGCGTTCAGAGTACTCTTGGCCCAATATCAAATGGAAGATGTAATCACGAAATCATAGACTCGATAATAAGTAAACGTATCCAAAGAGGAAGAGTGATTGTCAAAAAAAATATATAGACGTGGAAAGAACCGGAGGATGCAAAAGTATTATTAGCCACTTTAATAAGATAACAATGATGGAGTGCAAACAAATCTTGATAGAGTTAACGAGATCGACATCCTTCTATGTCATAGGGAATCAACGCGAAAAGGAAACTATACGTTTGTTTTCCGGCCAATTTTGGTTGATTTTCACGCGAAAGACAACAGTAAAACGTCGCAGGAAGAGAAATGGAGCGTCATATTTTCGCCTCCTGCAGGCCGGGATCTTACGTAATATTATATGGGACGCCATTACGTGTCAAATTTTAATTAGTTACAACGACGGCACTTCTTGTCCTGTAATGAAAACGGCATCATTAATGAAAACGGCGTCACTTCTTTTGGTACGTGGAGTAACATCATCCATCATGGTTCATAAAGACTTCTTTCTAAGCCACTGATATTTTGAGGACATGGTATATACTAATTTCATCCAAGGTAAAATCCTTGGATTTGATCTGACATACTCAAGCTCAGAGTCTCTTGTGGCAAAAAGTTGACACCACCTTATCTCTCTGTCTGTATATCTCTCTCTGTGTCTTGCTCCCTGCCGCTCGCTCCTCTTCTCTCTCTCTCTCTCCTTCTCTCAATCGCTCGCTCCCTCTCGCTCTCTCTTGCCCTCTCTCCTCTATCTCTCTCCCTCTCTCCTGCTCTCTTCTCTCTCTGTCTCCTTGGATCGCTTTCTCTCTTTCTCTCTCTTGCTTCTCCATCTCTATCTCTTTCTCCCTCTCTCTGTCTCTTTCTCTCGCTCTCTCCCTCTTTCTCTCTTCTCTCTCTTGCCATCTCCCTCTCTTTCTCTCTCTCTTACTGTCTCTTTCTCTCGCTCTCTCTGTTGAAACTCTTTGAAGAAAACAACGACCCAAGACGCTACGGTAGAAATGCGGAATCAACTCGGACTAGATAAATGCATCGGCGTATAGAGATAGATAGCAAGAACCTCTTTACGTCACCGCCGTGACGTCCACGTGCAAGGCTCTCGGTGTAGGACACTGGCTTCTCGTGTGGTGCAGTAGAGCAACTCCTTCAACTCCCAAGCCAAGGGAGTAACCACTAAGAAGTGATGAAGATAAAACAAGGGAGATGGAGAGGATAAGAGAGGAAGAGACAACAAGAATGAACAAAAAAGCACTTGACGGCTGCTAAAATGGATTAGGGTTCAAGGGGAATGAAACCCCTTTAAATAGCAGAGAAATGGGCCCCAAAATGGGCCATTTCTCACAAAAAGACAAGAGGGGAGGGGGTGCACCTCGATTCCCGTGCGCCCCTCCCTCGTGAGGGCATTGACAAGTCAAGCCCTCCCTCTCCCGCATTCCTAAGGTGGTGGAGCTGACAAACCCCAACCCTCTCCCTCCCTCTCCCTCTCTCTGCTCTCTCCCTCTCTCTCCCTCTCTCCCTCTCTCCCTCTCTCTCGCTCTCTTTCTCTCGCTGTCTCCCTCTCTCTCACCGTCTCTTTCTCTCACTTTCTTTCTCTCTCTCTCTCTCTCTGTCTCTCTCTCTCTGTCTCTCGCTCTCTGTCTCTTTCTCTCTCTGTCTCTTTCTCTCGCTGTCTCCCTCTCTCTCTGTCTCCCTCTCTCTCTCTGTCTCTTTCTCTCGTTGTCTCCCTCTATCTCTGTCTTTTTTTCTCGCTGTCTCCCTCTCTCTCTATATCCTCTCTTTCTCTCAATCTGTCTCTCTCTCTCGCCCTCCCGCTCTCTCTTACTTTCTCCCTCTCCCTCTTCTCTCTCTTCTCTCTATCTCTCTTTCTAGCTCTCTCTTCTCTCTCTTCTCTCTCTTCTCTCTCTCCCTCTCTCCTTTCTCTCAAACCTCTCTCTCTCTCTCCCTCTCACTCTCTCTTCTCTCTCTAGCTCTCTTCTCTCTCTTCTCTCTCTTCTCTCTCTTCTCTCACTCTAGCTTTCTCCCTCTCTCTCTCCATTTCTCTTTCTTGCTTTCTCCCTCTCTCTTCTCTCACTCTAGCTCTCTCCCTCCCACTCTTTCTATCTTTCACCCTCTCCCTCTCTCTCTCTCGCCCTCTCGCTCTCTCTCTCACTTTCTCCCTCTCTCTTCTCTCTCTCTCCGTCTCCCTCTTGTAAGAAGGGGTTCTACTCGCCAAGCCGTCAGATAGATCACTGAAGATTCAACGGTTGGCAGTTCTCTGTTAGGGACCTAATCAAGATTAGATAGTAAACTTAAATAAATAACCTCGATAGAGACTTAGAGATAGGATTACATATAAGTGTAAACATAGAATAGGATTAAACGTAGAATAGGATTAAACATAGATGGAGTTATAACAGTCGGGATTAAATCTCAGGCATCCGCTATATGATGGAGTCACCGCACCAATCAACGGCTGTGAGTATAAATACCTCACCAATGTAATCATAAAGATTTGCGGAATACAACGATTCTATATTCTCTCTTCTCAAGTTCTCTTCTCTCTTCTTCTCTCGATCCTTTCTTGTGCAACGGCCAAGAAATTTCAACACCTCTATCTTCTCTCTCTCTCTACTTGTCTATCTTGCTGTCTTCCTCTCTCGTCTCTCGGTCTTGCTCTCTCCGTCCCTCTCTATCTTTCGCCATCTCGCTCTCTTTCTCGCTTTCTCTCTCTTTCTTTCTCTTGCTCCCATGGAGAGGTTAACTTATCACCCCCCCCCACTCAGGAAAGGGGGCGCCTAAACTTGTCAACCCCCATGGAAAAGGGCGTGGGAAACGTAACGTCGCCCCCTCTCTTGTTGTTTCTAAAGAAATAAGCCCGTGTGGGCCCCTTTCCCCGTTAATCTAAAGGGAATTCACCCCCTGAAAACCTAACAGCCGCCAGCATGCTTTTTCCCTTGTTTATTCTTATTTTTTCTCTCTCTCTCCCCCCCCTCTACCGTAGTTTATTCTCTTCCGGATTTTCCTTGGTGATTAATTCCTTGCCTTGGGAGTTCAAGGTTCAGCTCTTCTACTGCATATTGATCATGTCTGAATTGGTATATTCTGCATCCATCCTGGGTTTCTTTCCACACCTCTCTCTCTCTCTCTCTCTCTCTCTCTCTCTCTCTCTCTCTCTCTCTCTCTCTCTCTCTCTCTCTCTCTCTCTCTCTCTCTCTCTCTCTCTCTCTCTCTCTCTCTCTCTCTCTCTCTCTCTCTCTCTCTCCATCAATCTCCCTCTGTCTCTCTATCTCTCTCTCTCTCCCTCTGTCTCTCTCTCTCTATATATCTATTTATGGATCTCTCCCTCCCGCTGTCTTTCTATCTCTCTCTTTGTCTCTCTCTATTTCTTTCTCTGTCACTCTCTCTCTATCTTTCTATCTATCTATCTCTCTATTTATCTACCAATCTATCTCTCTCACACACACACAAACGTGCACAAAAGAAAAAAAAATATTCGTGTTACATGATACATGAGGTACGTTTATTAATTGCCAAAATATATTTTTCTCCCATTCAAACGTTATCACAGTCACCATTGAGCCCTGTGATTCGACTTCTGTCCACTGAGTCATGACGTACGGTTGTCTTGAGCGACAACTCATCCATTATTTCTTCAGCAAGATCGATAAATACTTTTAACTGCAATCCATTGCCTGACCGCCACTGTGTGCATACCTCTAAATAATGCATAAGTGGTTGTTACCTTTTAACTCAATTGTTATGCCAGCTTCTGTGCATACAGGGCGTGTATTTGAAGATAGCTTCATATGTGCATGATAGTTTTTGTCATTGTCAAGTTATGATGAAAATAATTTCCACCTGCGTGTAATTTAATTGTGAAGTATAGTGGCAACGCCACTAATCTCCTGTTTCAGTTTTTTCTTGTGTTCACATTCACGTGTTGAGAAAATATAGATGAATATGATATGGCTGAATGTTGTACCTACAAGTCAAGGTGAGGAAATATGGATCATAAACTAAACAAAGCTGAGAGCTATTTCAGACGAAATCCTTGGTTCCGGTGTATTGAAAGTGTTGTATGAGAAAAGTGGTCTATTAGAGATGATTTCCAATATGTTTGGATTCTGAGGGATGTACGAATACAATTCTTAGGCGATGGCTGATACGATCTTTGAAACAAAAAAGAAGACGGAGAGCCCCTACATCAACTTGTAAGGACTTGCCATCTTAGCTCTGGGTCCAAGCAGAACTCGCCAGCAATTTTTTTCATCAACTAATTCCAGCTCATTTTTTTCCTCTTCAAATAAAAAATAAGAGCAAGAACAATAATAACAACAAGATGAATCTTCATGGCAAAGCAAGGATGGTGTACAGGCGATCCCTCATCCCTCTCTTTCCTCATTCTCGTACTACTACCATTTTTCTCCTCATGTTTCCTTCCACCCTTATCAAGCCTAAGATATATAGCCTCGGTTTCGCCGTCCACATAGAATCCAATGCTTTTAGGTTGCATCCGATGGTTCTGTTGGCGCCACTCTGCAGCTCATAAAAACTTGAGTTTTGCATACAATCCACGGAGCACATTCCTGCCGTTTGACTTACCATGCCTTCTAAGAACATCTCGGTTTTTGGTTGTATATGCAGTCTACGTTACGAGGCATTTACGCGCTGATCCCAATGAACTAGTTTCATGTGGATTCACACTAATATTGGCCCCCCAAATTTGGTAGAAGAAATGATTGACACACATAAATAAACAAATGTAAAGATAAAAAAAGCATTCTGAGCAAGGAGGGGATAATTGGTGACCACAGAAGGATTGAGAGACTCCGGAATAAATCACAATTTGTGATTCGCAAACACTGAGTGGTAATGAATATCGATCGAGTCAAGGAGATAGCCGTCCATCTACATCACATGTAATCAATGCTGAAAGTAAAGTATGCATCTATTTTTGACTCAAAGTAGTAGATTTTTCAGTCAAAGCTGTTAAAAATCCAGCAGAAAAATAAATGGATATCATTTTCACTTTCAACAGGCCGGGATACGGCATATTTCTATGTGCAACGTCATTACGTCTCAAGTTTTAGCCAGTCCTGGGAGGGCACTTCTCGCCTTGGATCTCCAATATGCGTATGAAGGAAGGCACCGGGACGTTAAAATGCTTGATTAAGACGGCATCATTATGTTCATTGCGTAAACAAAATTCTAAATGAAATTGTTAAATGATATGTCAGTTTTTTTTTATCGACCTTGATTGATATTTGTATCCCAAGAGACTTGGCTTCTTAGCACACAAACACAATACAGTTGAACCAACAGTTTGCTAATTGACAGTCTTTAAATGCTCGTGTGGAGTCTTTAATGGGGACGGAAGGTGAAAATGACGCTTGCGAGGAACCTCCAAATCCACGATGTGTCTGATGGTAATAGATCAATTAACTTAAAAAAATCAGCGACTCGTGAAAAAAATTACAATATAGCTAGCAAGATCCCCTTTAAGATACCAGCATGGCAGAAACATTCAAAGAAAGATATCTTTACATATGACTTCTCTCTATCTTCCCTCCCTCTCTCTCTCTCTCTCTCTCTCCCTCTCTCTCTCTCTCTCTCTCTCTCTCTCTCTCTCTCTCTCTCTCTCTCTCTCTCTCTCTCTCTCTCTCTCTCTCTCTCTCTCTCTCTCTCTCTCTCTCTCTCTCTCTCTCTCTCTCTCTCTCTCTCTCTCTCTCTCTCTCTCTCTCTCTCTCTCTCTCTCTCCCTCTTGTTAGATCCGCAGGAGGCTTGCATCGATTCTAAAGGATGATGAATTTCGTACATGAATGTAAATCAATGTACAACATACCTCGATCCATCGCGTCTTCTCTTAGTCGAATCGAACAAGCTTGAGTGGAGGCCTTTTGGATCAATACCGGATGAGTTCCTGAAGTCTCTCTGAGTAATGGGATGCTCAGGAGAAAAGTCAATTACCTTATGACCCAAGGACCTGGCCCCTATGTATAGGAAGAGGAGATACTTAAGCCTCTTTAGCCTATCTTAATTAATCCCATCATTATAATTAAGACAGTCTTAGCCTCTACACAATTAATTACCATACTTATTTTTATAAATGTCTTAATCCCATCATTAAGTGAATCATATATAAATTGGGATTTATAGCTGGTAGCTTAACAATATGCAATTATACATACACATATATAATTGTCCATAGATTAAGAAATTAATCTAACACCTCTCTCTCTCTCTCCCTCTCTCCCTCTCTCTCTCCCCCCTCTCTCTATCTCTCTCTCTCCCCCTCTCTCTCCCCCTCTCTCTCTGTCTTCTTCTCCCTCTCCCTCTTCTAGTCTCTCTCCCTCTCCCACTTTCCTTCTCCCACTCTCCCTCTCCCTCGCCCACTCTCTCTCCCTCTCCCCCTATCCTCCTCCCACTCTCCCTCGCCCTCTCCCTCTCTCGTTCTCTTTCTCTCTTTCTCTCTTTCTCTCTCTCCCTATCCCTCTCTCTCTGTGTTGAAAATGTCAAACTCCCCAGCCCTATGTGACAGGTTTGTCGGGTTAAGTTGGCACATCCAACACTTGTTGCAGATCCTAGAAACTAATATTGTGCCTACATTCTAGGATTGTGCCTAGTTTTTACATGGGTACTTAGGCCAATAACTTTTTTATTTCCCCTTTTGTATTCAGTTTGACACCATTGAGTTGATTTCTCTTTGAAAGTTCATTTGAACAGGAAGTCTCTCTATCTCCTGGAGTTAGTGCTATCTAGACAATGACAATATGGGGCCTCACAAACGCTGACGACTACGCAATGGTGTCTCTCCTCATATTGTCTTGGTGATCATCCTCTCTATCTAATGCATGTGTTCACGTCCACATGCGCTTCTGCGAGTGTTTACATCCAACAAGTGGTATCAAAGCAACATGTTTGATTGGACATGTTACAGTTTATGAAATGACAGACTTCCATTATTTCTCGATCCGAAATTGGGCACTTTGGTAAATTTTTGTGTCTCACAACAAATGGTGCAAGACATATTGATTGAAAAGGATGTTCTTGAGGCATTATATGATTCAAACATCAAGATGTCAGTGATTTGAATTGGAGCTGGATGCAAATGAAGGCCACCAGCATTATTCTTCAATGGTTGTTGATGTAGGCAAATTGTGTTGTTATTTTTAGTATAGTCGTAGATTTAATTTGACTAAATGATACAAAATATTTAATTATGTACACTCATTCAGATATATGTATATTAGGAGTGAGATCGTCTCCACATAGACTGGAATTTAAAAATGGACGTATAGTTGACTTAGGGTTAGGAGCAATAAGATGGTAATAAAGATAATAAGAAAAATTATTTATAAGTAGAATAAGAAAAGTGATAATAATGATCATGAAGATCATGAAAGGATGGAAGATAAGTAATTAGTGAGTAGGAATAAGTTGCAAGAGTTAAAGGGAAATAAAGAAGGTAGAAGAGGTGTTTATAAGATAATAGATTACCTGTATTATATTTTTAGAGCTAGCAAAAATATGGATATTAGAGATGGTGAGTAATTGGATAATGAAATTTACTAATAGTCTTAATATTGAATGAAATAAGATAAGGAGTGGGAGAATTTTGTTAAGTGTTTTGATTCAGATGTAGGGGAACATAAGGTGTAGAGAAATTAATATGTTATCCATAGTAAGAGATATACTTAGTATGCTTATATATTTAAAGTGAGATTTAGGTGGGATATTGGTTTAGATAGCTAGATCTAATAGTAAAGAAGAATGATTAAGGAAAGAGTTAGTGAATATGAATACTTATTTTAGTAAGGTATACGAGGAAGAAGATCATAGAATAGGGAATGCAAATTAAAAGTCCTAAGGGAAGAACGGATAGTTTCATTAGCATATATATGCTAAGAATTTAGGATCAAAAGAGGTAGAGAGAATATTATATCTTTATATTAAAAGGAGTTCAGTTAATTATATAGAGATAAGGGAGTAAAATAATATAATATGAGGATATAAAAGGACTTCGGAGGTTACTAAATATATTTTTTATGTTTATTGTTGGCTAGAATGATATATAAATATTTTATTTTTTATAAAATAAAATTGTAGAAAACCAGATCAATCTGTCAGCACCCGCTTGGTGTCCGACAGAATGCCTCAAAGAGACCGTAAAATGATAACATTATGAAATCAAGTTTATTGTTGAATCAAACTGAATTTTACCCAATCAAATATGACATGAACTAATTTTCATCCAGATTAAGCCATGAAAAGTACCAGATATGCCCTGATTTGAGTAATAGAGGGCGGGAAAACTGATACCCACCTCCTAACCTTGGTTTGCCACTTTTCCTCTCTTCTCCTTCATGCAAGCACAGTTTTTCCTCTCCCTAAGCCTTCTATGGAGCCATCCTGACCTCCCATGACTTCCCAAGGCTGTCACAACCTTTGTGTTGGTTTTTGGAGTCCTCAATCTGGATGAATAACTCCAAATAATTCACAGCAGAAGACTCGAACAAAATCATTATGTCATCTTTAAACATGAAAAGAATCATCTTGGCATGAATCCCATCGTGATTCCTTCGATCCTCAAATGAGTCATGTGGAGCTGCTCATGTCTACAGCCTCTATAAATCTCCACGCAATCCTCTGCACATGAACGTTTTGATACACGAGAACTAAGACTACATAGAATTCCATGATCAGGAACTTGTAGGTCATAGTCAATGTAAAACTATCCATCCACAAACGTCTTTGGTGTCTCAAGGACCCCTTAAAAATTTTTGGTATAGTACCATTCAAGGGTTTGTGGGGATTAATTCAATGAACTCTTTCCACCAAAGATAACCCACTTTCTATCCTGTGTCTGCACACTAATGGCTGTGAGACCGACCATACTCATCACATGGGTGAAGCTAGATTATGTTATTCTATCTGGATACTTCGATGTCCTTCTCGAGTATCCTTTAAGTCTTCATTTAAGGAATCATGGGTATGATGTGTTTTTAATGATGCCATTACGATTTCATTTAAGTCTTCCATTATGAACCGTTTAGAGTTTTTTATCCATATCAAGGCCTCCAATACCCAATTTATATAACCTCATGGTAAATAACCTCATAATGGTTGGACCAGCAATCAGCCACACTATCAGTATGATTTGGTGGGAGGTAGTTGGGCTAGCACCCACAACTCATGCGAATACGGCAAGGGCTAGAGCTGCTAGCGAGCTAGTTGGCATGGTTGCAATGGGCAGCCCCTCCATTGGCATCGTGGCAATGGGTAGCACCCCCTTTGGTGTCATTCCAATGGGTGTCTCCACCTTTGACCTCATGGTAAATAGAAACAAGCTCTCTAGTGTGGTGCGGACGTTGCGACGAGCATTAGGGTCGTCACACCTTGCATCTAGTGGGTCGTCCCCCCCACTGGGCCTAGTTGGACCACCGAGCCCCAACAACCTGTGGAGCCTACAAAGCTTATGGATCTATTGCCATCGGCTGAGGCTACAGGAGCTGCCCATTAGGTTGAGGCAAGCCCCATTGATGGGACCTCTAAGGGCTCTCTAGGCCCACCATGTTGGAGGTGTCAGGCTCACCGCATGTCCTAGTTGACCTACACCTTGGGGAAAGACTGCTCATATAGGGGAGTATTACATGGTATTGCAGGAAGGGGAATTTGTTGCAGCCTGGTCAGTAATTGTAATGATTCCAACCAGGTCAGTTATCTTGTGTGTCTTATTCTTCTATATGCAGTGTAGGTGTTGGTGGAAGTCCATAAACGGGATGGTAACAATGATGAGGGCAAAGGAGACCATGACAAGGGCATCAGAGATGGTGATGACATCAGTACCAAACACAACAATGCAATGTTATGCATTAGCTACAAGATAGTACACGTGGTCAAAGATAATGTTACAACAAGGTTACCTAGCGTGGCAACAGTGGAGACAACAACCCAATCCCACATATAAAAATAGTATTTTATTCTCAAAAAGCAACTTCCTCTTGAGGGTGTTCTAGGAGGGCTTTATATTTCCTTTCCCTTGGCGACCCCTTTTTCAAAAGGAAATATAAAGAATAATAAAAATATATAGAGAAAAAATTAAAAGGAAAAGATAACCCCAATCATCTTGCTCAGTTCATTCCCCATCACACATTAGATTATTTAATAATCCAAAACCTGCCTAAAGTGTTCTGACATTGTGTTGGATCAATAGGCCTTTATGGAGTTGCTGATCCGAATGCTTGGGACAACTGCTGTCTTCGAACATCCAACCAATTATCTACCCCACCTAATCTGTTGATTCATTGATCTGCTGAAAGGTGGCTTATTTATATATATTCTCAACGTCTTGTACACCCGTCTATAGTGCAGTTGCAATAGTTTTACAAGGTAAAGATGTACTAGGATCTGAAGACATCAATGCAAGTATGTTTCATACAGAACATCATTAGTATAACACTTCACACCTTTACCATCGGCTTCTCTGACAATGAATAGGGTTCTTCTTGGGACAAGTAGAACAATATATTCAAATCCCCTTAAATATATATAACATTATAAAGGTTGAAGATTTTATAAAATTGAAGTTGAAGATGAACCAGCAAGTGAAATCATGAGATGAAATTGTATCAAAACGAACACAGAGTGACAAGTAAAATAATTTTGGTGCAAGGAAACATGGTAGATTAGACTTATAATAAATAAATTATAAATATATCTCAAATTTAATCATTGTTAATCTCAATTAATCCCTATTTTTATCTTCTTGCAAGAGATATGTATATTTCCGGGAACATACACATACTTGTTATGTGCCATGATTAAAATATATGGATTTCAGATCTCCACTCAAAGTGTATACTTCAGTCTGGTTTTGGAGCATTAGATAAACACCAAATCTCTCTACTTACGAATATGTGTGCAAATGTAAAAACCAGTTGTGTAAGTTTATGTTTGAATTTTTTTTAGTTTTTGTCTGTTATACCTTTCACTTGTCTCCGTCCTATTGCCCTATTTCTTGCCTTTTATGTTCCTCGCATCGGAACATGTGATACTATTTTTTCTCTACCATAAGATCATACATTAGTTTCAGCGTCTGGCAACCATTTTTTACTATGCATGCTAAGAATGTCTCAGTTCTTGGTATTGCGCACATTCACATATATAGATGAATATCATATGGCTGAATACTATACCAAATAATATGGATGGAACTGACAATTCTTTCAAAAAAAAATTTGTATTATTCAAACCTAACCTTCTGGAGCGAAGAGATTATGTACATCACAATTAAGGGAAATATAGATTAACAATAACTGTTAAAGCATCATCATCAAGTCTTGAGGCCCTTACAGATGATAAAGCACCATCATTATACCTTGAGCCATATGCATCCTACATATCATGTTTTATGTGTGCAGCATGCCTTTGTTACTGATGGAGCACTAGATGGTGGCATACTATCATAAATACTTTTATACTCCACATATCCTCCTACATACACTATAAAACCATGGATAGATGTTCTTTGTTTGAGTTCATGGGATTTTCTTCTCATATCCCTATTTCTTCCAACTCTTTGTTGATTATTCATTCTCCAAAATGGTATCAGAGATTCGGGAGACTGAAAGCGCTTCTGCCAACTCTACTCCAGCACTCGAGGAAGTGTCTTTTCTCAGCAACCAACCAGTCGCTCAATCTTCCATTATATCAATAACTCCTGGAATGACAATCAAGCTTACCAGAAGTAACTATTTGATCTGGAAGATTCAAATAGTTCCCATCCTCATGGCACAAGGTCTGGGTCGACACCTCATGCACCTACCTCTGCCTGAAGAATGTGACACAAATGATGAATACACTCCATACAAGAGAAGTGATCAACATGTATTATCTACAATTATTCCTTATAAGACTGACAAACTTGTACCTGTGATCTCAAATTTTCTTAATGTGAGAGATGCTCGGGAGAAACTTTCTACTAAACTATCTTTTGCATCTAAGTCTCGTGTCATAGAGTTCACCTCATGGTTTCACTCTGTTAAGTAAGGGAATCGATCCCTTGATGACTACATTTCTGAGTTTCAACAAGTCTTAGCTGAACTTGTCAATGCTGGTGAATATGTTTCGGAGTGTACTGTTAAGTTTGCCTTCCTTTAAGGACATTGCTCAAATATTCGCTCCTTCTATGGTGGTATTACGACTCGGAACAAAAATCTTTCGTTTGATGACTAATTAGCTGCACTTCACTCTGAAGTTTCCCTTGAGAAATTTGGAAATGATCATGAGACAACGGAAATGTTGCCTGCTCCCATGGTCAATAATGTTCAAGTCTCATTGTCTAATCAGACTCAGCATAATCCTCAAGCTCAATCTGTGAAAGGACATGGCAGTTTTAGTGGTAAATGGACTAGAGATGGTCAACTTGGGGAGATCGTAGCAGACGTTATCCCACGTTGCCAACTTTATCTCAAACAAGGCCATCAGGCTCTACACTGCAATATTTGTCCTAACAATAGACCAACTCCCTTTAATCCTCTCTCAACTTTACTTGGGTGAACGCCTCCACAAGTTGTGGCATCTTCATCTGGGATATCGTGCCTTTCATGTCCTTAAACATATAGTTTCACATTTTGGCCTTCCCTTATCCCAAACTCTAAAATATTTTGTTTGTATAGCCTGTTGTCTGGCTAAAACTCAAAAACTCCCTTTTAACTCTAATAGGTGTTCATTGATAACACCACCTCAGGTTGTTCATTCTGACTTATGGGGTCCAGCACATGTTAAGTCGTATCTTGGTTTCTCTCATTATGTCATGTTTATTGATGAATTTAGTAGGTATACCTGGCTCTATCCTCTCAAGAGAGACGTGTTACCCACCTTTATTCAATTTCAACAGTTGGTTGAATGAAAATTTTCCACCAAGATTATTTCAATCTGACTGGAGGGGTGAGTTTCAACCTCTTCACAAAGATCTTCAAATTTGTGGTATAAAACATCAGGGGATGACTTATGGGGCCCACAAACACCAGAAAAAAACTGGATTGTTGAACGCAAACATCAACATATTGTTGAAAAGTCTCTGATCATGCTTCATCAAGCTTCTATGCCAATGAAGTTTTGGGATGAAGAGGTTGCTACTACAACATACCTCGTAAACCATATGATTCTCCTCTACTTAGTAAAAAATTTCCATTTGAACTTCTACATTCCAAGTCACCTTTTGAACATGGAAGATGAGATTTCTACTCTTCACCACAGTAAAAATTGTGTAATCATAATTCCGCCATCTGGCACCAATATCATGGGTTCATAATGGGTATTTAAACAAAAGATTAATGCTAGCAGCTCTCTTGAGCATTGTGAGGTAAGGCTTGTCGCTCAAGATTTTAGTCAAACACCTGGTATTGACTATCATGATACATTTAATCTAGTTGTTGAAGTAACCACCATTAGGCTTTTGCTATCTATAGCTATTTCAAATCATTGGCATATTAAACAGCTAGGTATCTTCATGGAGCTTTTCTCCAAGGAGATCTTTATGAAATTATCTATATGCAGAAACCTCCAGGATTTTAGAGTCCTCAGCACCCGAACCATGTATGGTTA
The DNA here is from genome assembly GCF_029677425.1 of Wolffia australiana. Lineage (NCBI taxonomy): Eukaryota > Viridiplantae > Streptophyta > Magnoliopsida > Alismatales > Araceae > Wolffia > Wolffia australiana. The sequence continues at coordinate 4,564,003 of NC_135852.1, read as the reverse complement.
CTCAAAAAAACTCTTTACGGTCTAATACAAGCCCCTTGTGTGTGGCATAAAAAACTATCTATTTTTTCTCTAAACCACGACTTCAAAGTTCCAAAACTGATGCTTCACTCTTCCTTAAGAACACTTTACATTCTCGACTATTTCTTCTTGTTTATGTTGACAATATTCCAGTCATCAATTCTAATGTTTCAGATGTTTCCAAAACAATTCACTCTCTCAAGAGTGTCTTTGTTGTATGACACCTTGGTGATGCAAAATACTTTCTTGGATTTGAGATCCTTCCTACACAACAGGGCATTGTACTTTCTCAATCAAAATATTTAGCTCAAATTCATGATGCACCAAGGATCAGTAACTGCAAGCCCACTAGTACGCCATCTAGTTTATCTTCAGCATTGTCCCGTAAAATCTGGATAAGCCTGATCCACCACTTTACCCGACCTGATTGCATTCGTTGTTTATTGGGCATGTCAAAACATGCAAGATCCTCAACCAGCCCATTGGGCTGGTGTTAAGCATTTGCTATGATACCTTAAAGGGATCCAAGATCACTCTCTCTTTTTTTGTTTTTCAAATATGCGGCTTAATGTTTTTAGTGATTTCGGATGGGGCCGGAAATTTGATTCATTTCAAATGCTGTTATTTTATATTTTTTAGACCAAATCTATTAAGTTATGTTGGGTTCTCTGCCTTGGTTCAACCATGGAAAACATGGTTTCCATTATGTGGAAGAGTGGTCATTGATTCATAATATATCTGTAAAATAATACATTACATGTGTCTTATGGGGAACTTGTTTCACCCTTGACTTTGCAACTCTGATATTGTTTTGAAGGTGTTCACATGTCTGACCTCTAGAAGAATCCACATGATCACATTGCACTTGGATCTCCACCGCTTCTTCAACTCTCCTTGAAAATGTTAAAGATCTTCTCACCATGAAGACACTCTCATTGGCTTACTAGAGAAGAGAAAAGATGGGAGAAAGGGGGACTCTCAATTCTGGTTAGTATGGATGCCCCTTCTACATTTATAATTTACTTATGTTTTTTCTCAAGAACCACATAAAGTAAAATATATTCACCAATTCCCTATGATCTTATGTGTGTGACCCTCTAGGCCCATGTACATTCTAGTTAATAACTTTAGTGGCCCAATAACAATTACTGACCAACCTTATTAATTAACTATATCAACATATAGATTAATGAACTAAGGATTGATTTAACCCGATCAATAGGTTAAGTTTCCAACTGTGGGGCGCTAAGCTTTACCTCGTGCTCTAGAAGATATTGAGTAGTTTTTGGTGGGGACGACGTCAACACACCTTATGCAGATACGCCGCCACCGTCTCTCAAGACGTTCCGCACCATGACTCATCGCCAACATCAGCTGCAGAACCGGCCTGACAACGACCAAGTCAATGCACCAACATCAGTCACGTCTCCGCCTACACACGCCCCGTCACGCATCATGACACGTCGTCAATGCCAGATCCCAAACTACGCTTTCACGTGACAGGATAACACGTCGTGCACTTTTATTTTATGTCATTTCTTGTATTTTCTCTTTCCTCCAACGCCTATATGTAGGCCAATGTTGCAAAAGAACACTTGGCGAATTTATTTCAAGAATTGAAGTTTCTTTCTTCTTGAAGGATTTGCCTTAGCCCTCTCTCCCTCTCGGATCGCCGATGTCTTTACTGTCGCCGCCACCGCTACCGGTCGTTTGCCTAGCAAGCTCGCGCTAACTCTGCCCGCGCAGGTCGCCCACACAGGTCGCCCGCGCTGGCCACCCTAGCGAGCTGCCCACGCCGGATGCCCGCGCAGCCCCTCCACGTAGGTCGCCTGCGCCAGCCACCCTAGTGGGCTGTCCACGCCGACTGCCCGCGCAAGCCCTGCCCGCATAGGCCGCCCGCGCAAGCCCAGCCAACGCAGGCCTCCTGCGCCCGCATCCGTTCACCTGTGCCCGCAGAGTCCCTGGACGCCAATGCGCGCCCGCCGTGCCCCCAGACGCCCTCGCGGCCACTAGTCGCCACGTACACTGTTTAGCTGTCGTGGCGCTACCCCGCACCCGGCAAGGGGGCGACTCACCCCTTGACCCCCTACCAACTGACCGCGTAGTTGGATCCGCGACACCCTGTCGAAGCGCACGTCAATCATCCCGCCAACGACGCTTCGAGAATTCCCCACAACCTCGCCACGCACTATCTTGTGTTGAGGTACTCCTAAACTCTCTGGTGTCCTGTGTTCTTCGTCTAATATTCCTCGAGAGTTCATCCACCGCCATCGGGTTTGCTTTGGATTTAAGATTTTCAAGCAAATAGTTGAATCAGTTTTTGAATCTTCAAACAGACGATCGTTCGAATTTATTGATTTTGGTGCTAAGCATCATCGCGGTGGTTGAAGACAGTACTCCGGCCCTCGACGAGGAAAGGGGTTGCACCACCACTATTTCATCGGATTTAATTCTCGAAAGTGATCATGTGATTTTGTGGTATGTTTTTATCCTACCCTTTCCTTAGTCGCCCGACATCCTATATCTGTCGTTATCCCATCGCGTTCCCTCTAGTCATTGTGCATCAGTTTTTTAACTCTCTCATGGAACCTTTACCATCATTGGTAATCGTATATGTATAATCCTTCATCCACATAAGACTCTCAAATGACTTGGAGTATGGTTGTTCGTCAAAGCCTTATCCATCATTCGATTAGTACTGATGCGTAATGGAGATCATTGGAGAACACCTTCTCCAACATCGTCACTACCGTGGCCAGGGATTTTTTGCATATTCTTTCTTGAGTCAATATCCTCTTCTACTAAGGATGGATGATATTGTCTTAACCACTCAATCATCTTCATGAGCTTCTTACTATATTCGAGTTATGACTTGTTTGAATCTCATGATTATAGACTCGTAAGTCAGTCAAAATATAGTCATCAATTCACAAGATGTCGTTGGTGTTTCAGGGTAGTAGATCACTTATACAATTGTGACATGAATCAACCTGATTGATGTTTAGGTATAATACCATTTAGGGATTCATACAAATCACTTCAGTGAACTCTTTCTCCACAGAACACCCACTATATGTCCTAAATGTCGCTACACTAATAGCCACATGATCAGCTATACTTGTCGTATAAATAGTACTAGTTAGTGTTATTCTATTCGAATAATTTGATGTCCATCTTGACTATCCATCGAATAGGAATATTTATAATACATGTTTAAAACTAGTGATCTTTGTATTATGATTCATCATAATTCACTATGTCATTGCACGTATTCATGGACTTCAATACAAACATCGCACTAGAATAATAATGAACATAACATTTTATTCAATGAACTTACATAAAGATGGTAGTGTGATTTGACTTGACGACAACATAATATCTATCAAGTTGGTAATCAAAGAAACAATCTTATGTGTCTTTGTCTAGTACAAAGGCTGAATACAAATCTGTACCACATTCTACTATTGAATTAATCTGGATTGAGCCCCTACATAACGAGCTAAAGCTTCATCTAGGTACTCCTCCCACTGTATGGTGTGATAATCTTGGTGCAATGTATCCTACTAAGAACCATGTGGTTCACGCGAGCACTAAACACATCGAGTTTGCGTTTCACTTTGTTTGTGAATGTGTTTCTACATGGTTGCTTCATGTTTCCTTCATTTCTACTCGTGATCGACTTGAAGATATTCTAACCAAACCTTTACCTAAGCAATGTCTTCAGCGGCTTCATTCAAAACTCTATGCGTCTCCCACCTTGGATTTGCAGTCGAATGTTAAAGCATCATCATCAAGTTTTGAGTCTCGTGCAGACTATAAAGCACCATCATTATACCTAGAGCCACGTGCAAACGTATGCCGCTGTTCAACACATCATGGCGTACTTGTGCAGCATGTCTTTGTTAATGATGGAGCACTGGGCGGCAGCATACCGTCATAAATACTTTTATACTCCACATATCCCCCTACATACACTATAAAACCATGGATAGACGTTCTCTGTTTGAGTTCATGGGACTTTCTTCTCCTGGCCTTATTTCATTCTCCAACAATAACTTCTCTATTTTAAAAAATGGAAAGAAATACATAATTCTAGGTGAGAAAATATGGAGTCTAAACTAGTCGAAATTGAGAACCCTTTCATAACAAATTCATGGCTTCGTTGAAAGTGTCGTATGAAAAAAACTGGGCTAACATAGATCATAAATCACTTTCCTATCTCGCTGGATTATGACGGATATATGAATACAATATGTACAGACAGCTAACACGATCTTTCAACCTCTATCATACATTCCCACTCATTTCAACAAAAGAGAAGACGGGAACCAGAAAATCAAGTTGCAAAGACTTGCCATATCAGGTCCGGTTCGAAGAAGGCCATCCTGTCCAAGGAGAACTCCCCGACGACGTCTTCCGTCAAGTAATCCCAGTTCATTATATTTTCCTCTTCAAATGAAGAAGAAGAGGAAGAACTATAAAAAGAGTTAGATGAGTCTTCATGGCCATGGAAGGATGGTATGCAGGCCATCGCCTCATCCCCTTCTTTCCTTTTTCTCGTACCACTAACTCTCTCATCCTGATTCCCCTTCTCCTTATCAAGCCTAAGATAAATAGCCTCTATTTTGGCGTCCACAGAGGATCCCAGATCTTGCAGATCGCATCCGACGGTTCCGCCGGCGGCACCCTGCAGCTCAGGAAAATTGAGTTTTGCATACACTCCCCGGAGCTTACTTGCAGCGCGATCATATGCAAAGGCAGCGTCTTGGGGAGAACTGTAAGTTCCCAGCCAGGCCCTCCTCCGACTCTGAGGCAGCCTGATCTCGGCGACCCACTTGCCCCTCTGCCTCTGCCTCACACCACGATACTGATTTGTTTCATTTCTTGCGCTGCTCGTCAGACTAGAGAGCCGCTGTAGTTGCTCAAGCTGATAGCGGCAAACCGCTGCAGAGGTTTGCACCGCCAGAAGTATTCTCTCCTCTTCGGAATTGATATTTACAGAAGAAACGGAGTCCACACGGAGAGAATTTCCTGAAAAATAATGACTCGGAAAGTTAGGTTTGCAGGGAGGACAACGGAGTAGGCTGGGTGGGATGGGATAGACGTGGAATTCTGTCGGTAATCCGTCACCGAGGCTGCAGCTTCCTTCAGTTTTCAGCCGAGGGATGAACAAAACGCAAAGGAAGAAAGGCAAAAAAGCTTTTTCTTCCGTTTACTGTTTTGATGGGAGTACTGATAAAGATAGAGCCCGGAACGGATGACCTACCGTCATCCGTTCTCGAACCTCTTCAGTTCCTGAAAGGAACACCTCTGAAGCTTTGTCTTTTAGGTTATCCCAAAAACATAAAAGGCTTGTTACCTGCGCTTATCTGCGACGTAGCCTCCATGTCGGGTACGAATCTTCAAACCAACGAGAAAGCCAATTGGGGCGTGGGGGGACAAATGAATACGTAGTGTGTTATTTATAGACGATAAGCCACGCTATCCAAGACATCGCTCTTGCGTCTCTGTTTCATCGCCCTCATCGGTGACCGTCCACGTGTTTTGTCCTCATCTCGACAAATTAGAGCGTCCAAATAAGAAATTTTGCTCGGGGAACAAAGTGTAAGAAAAAAAATTTTATGCTGTGTTGCATGATCTGGAATCCGAGACTAGCAAATGTGCCGCTTTTAAGCTAAGTCATGGTTAAACCAAGTACAAACGGTTATCCTCAATGTTCAATTCTCTCTCTTTCTGTATATCTTTTCTTGGCGTCTCATTTTACATCATCGGATAAAATTTCCGTATTGCACGATTCCTGGGGATTATTTATTGATCGGGAAAATGTAGTTTCCGTATTGCACGATTCCGTATTGCACGATTCCCGTTCATGTCTCAATAAAGACAAACCCGCCGGGTGCCTTTCTCTGGATCATTCCGAATTTATTGTACCTTGGATTTTAGATTGTTCTGCCAAAAATCTATTTCAGGTCCTTTAAATAACACACGCGTATTTTTAGAAAGTTTCCGTCGCCATTGAGGAGCCGATATCTAATTTTTCTTATAGTGTTTTTATTAAAAACAACATCCACCCACCCACAGCCCACGGTACAACCCCATTAATCGTTACATGTCAGTGGCCTAGACTCCCTGCATAATCAGTCTACTCCAGTCCACGAGATGATCCCTAAGAACTAGATTCATATGCGTTCAGAATACTCTTGGCTTAATGGAAAACGGAAAATGAAACCGTAGACCCAGAAATAAATAAACAGAACCAAAGAGAAAGAATGATATTTGGAAAAAATTATAAACGAGGAAAAAACCCGTGGAGACACAAGTATTAGGAGACGCTGTAATAAGATTACCATGGCGGAGTGGTAATAAATTTTGATATAGTTAAATGTCATCCTATTATGTCACGGGGAATCAATGCCAAAGGTAAGCTATACGTCTATTTTTCATTCAAAAGAATTGATTTTCCTGTCAAAGTCATTGAAAAAACGTCCCACGGAAGAGAAATGGAGAGTCATTTTCGCCGCCTACAGACCCGGATCTTATTTTACGTGCGACGCCATTACGTGTCAATGTTTAATTAGTTGATAGCGAGGCACTTCTTGTCCTGTATCTCTATTTTCCAAGAGGCTTGTATAAAAGGGCACTGTGAAGTTAAATCATTAATTCAAACGCCATCACTCTATTGGTGCCTGAACAAATCATTATTAAACCACGATAGAAGATGGTGCCCCCTACTCCTAGACACCCCTTTAAAAGATTCTGAAATTTGCGGACATATTATACAGCAGTATCATCTAGGAAAAAAATATTCGCATTTAATCCCACAAACTCATGAATATGTTCGGAATCAGAGGCACAAACTTGATACCACCAGGATCAACAGGGTATAGAGTACAATGACCGGATTCTTAACTTGACTGTTTTTTAATTCTCCACGTGTTTGTTTGAAGTCGATCTGATAAATGTGACGGCAAATTCATAACTCGCTGCTAGAGGATCAATAATGAAAACAATTAGAGTTTGCTGGCTCTTAAGTCACTGGCACGGCAAATTCATTCAAAGAAAGATAATTTGCGTCCTGTGAAGACCAGTGCACATCCATACCACATCCTCTCTCTCTCTCTCGCTCTCTCTCTCTCTCTCTCTCTCTCTCTCTCTCTCTCTCTCTCTCTCTCTCTCTCTCTCTCTCTCTCTCTCTCTCTCTCTCTCTCTCTCTCTCTCTCTCTCTCTCTCTCTCTCTCTCTCTCTCTCTCTCTCTCTCGCTCTCTCTCTCTCTCTCTCTCTCTCTCTCTCTCTCTCTCTCTCTCTCTCTCTCTCTCTCTCTCTCTCTCTCTCTCTCTCTCTCTCTCTCTCTCTCTCTCTCTCTCTCTCTCTCTCTCTCTCTCTCTCTCTCTCTCTCTCTCTCTCTCTCTCTCTCTCTCTCTCTCTCTCTCTCTCTCTCTCTCTCAATCTCACTCTCCCCCACTCTGTCTCTCTCTCTCTCTCTCCCTCAATCTCACTCTCTCTGTCTCTCTCTCTCCCTCAATCTCACTCTCTCCCTCTCTCTGTCTCTCTCTCTCCCTCAATCTCACTCTCTCCCTCTCTCTGTCTCTCTCTCCCTCACTCTCTCTCTCTCCCTCTCTCTGTCTCTCTCTCTCCCTCTCTCTCTCTCTCTCCCTCTCTCTGTCTCCGTCTCCGTCTCTTTCTCTCTCTGTCTCTTTCTCTCTCTCCCTCAATCTCACTCTCTCCCTCTCTCTGTGTCCGTCTCCGTCTCTTTCTCTCTCTGTCTCTTTCTCTCTCTCCCTCCATCTCTCTGTCTCCCTCTCCCTGTCTCCGTCTCCGTCTCTTTCTCTCTCTGTGTTTCTCTCTCTCCCTGCCTCTGTTTTTCTCTCTCTTTCTTTCTGGCTCGCTCGCGCTCTCTCTCTCTTTCTTTTTCGATCTGTCTTTCTGTCTCTTGTCTCTGTCTCTGTCTCTGTCTCTGTTTCTCCCTCTCCCTGCCTCTGTTTTTCTCTCTCTTTCTTTCTCGCTCGCTCGCGCTCTCTCTCTCTTTCTCTTTCGATCTGTCTTTCTGTTTCTTGTCTCTGTCTCTCTCTCTCTGTTTCTCTCTCTCCCTGCCTCTGTTTTTCTCTCTTTCTTTCTCGCTCGCTCGCGCTCTCTCTCTCTTTCTCTTTCGATCTGTCTTTCTGTTTCTTGTCTCTGTCTCTCACTCTCTGTTTCTCTCTCTCCCTGCCTCTGTTTTTCTCTCTTTCTTTCTCGCTCGCTCGCGCTCTCTCTCTCGTTCTCTTTCGATCTCTCTCTCGGTCTCTTGTCTCTGTCTCTCTCTCTGTTTTTCTCTCACCCTTCCTCTGTTTTTTCTCTCTCTTTCTCTCGCTCGCGCTCTCTTTCTCTTTGGATCTCTCTCTCTGTCTCTTGTCTCTGTCTCTCTCTCGCTCGGGCGCTCTCTCTCTCTCTCTCTCTCTCCCTCTCTCTCTCTCTCTCTCTCTCTCTCTCTCTCTCTCTCTCTCTCTCTCTCTCTCTCTCTCTCTCTCTCTCTCTCTCTCTCTCTCTCTCTCTCTCTCTCTCTCTCTCTCTCTCTCTCTCTCTCTCTCTCTCTCCCGCTTTAACTTGATGTCTCATTCGGTGCCGATACCCCTACCCACCGGTGAAAATATCCATGTCTTATGAGACCAGGGGCTCGTTTATTAATTGCCAAAAGCAAATTTTCTCCCATTCAAACCGCATCACAGTCACCATTTAACCCCACGATGCGACTTCTTGCCACCGAGTTATGGCATAAGGTTGGCTGGAGCAAAAACTCATCTAGCCTTTCTTCTGCATGATTGATAGATATCATTAAAAGCAACTCATTGACTAGCCGCCGCCGCGGACTATCACTGAATCATGAGAATTGGTTGTTATCTGTAATTTAATATGATCTCCCTGTTATTGTGCAGGTTTATTTCAGGTCTTTCAAATTAGGGGTGTATATTTATAGATAATTTCGTAGATGCGTGATAGTTTTTGTCATTGTGAAGTTATGATTAAAAACGATACCCACCTGCTGCAGCATAGTAGCCAAGACTTGGCGCATATGCAGTCTACTTCACCAGGCACTTACGCGCTGATCCCACGCAACTAGTTTCATGCGCAATCAGACTAATATTGGCCCTCCAGAAATGAGAAGAAGAAATGATTGACAGACATGAATGAGGGATTAACTGGTGGCCACAGTAGGACTAAGAGACACTGTAATTAGATCACAAAGACTGAGTGTTAATAATTATTGATTGATTCAAAGAGATGGTAATCCATCTAGAACAGAGGGAAATTAAAGTAGATGATTATATATTTATTTTCGAGTCAAAATAGAAGATTTTCAGTCAAACACGTTGATAGAACCCAGCAGAAAATTGAATGGCGTGTCATTTTCGTCTCCTACAGGCCGGGATATAATGTCATTTTATATGCTACGATATTACAACTCAAATGTTAGCCACTGATGGGAAGGCACTTCACGTCTTGTATCTGCAATATGCGTGTGAAGGAGGGCACCGTGACGTTAAAATGATAAATTAAAACGACACCATTACTTCCCTCGCGTGAAGAAATTTTTTTCGGAATTCATAATCGATCAGTTAATATTCATTAATAACCTTCTTAATTTTCACTCGGCTTCTTTGATCATAAACATGATAGCAGCTGCATCGACTGATTATAGACTGCATGACACAGTGTCCAGAGTCTGAAATTCTTAATTGACAGTCTTTCAATGCTCCTGTGGAGTCCTTAATACAGAACGCACAGTGAAAACGACGTAAGAGGGAACGTCCGAATCCTCCACGTGCCTGATGGTTGTTTATCTGATGGTTAAACTCTTAATTGACAGTCTCTCTCGCTCTCTTTCTTTCTCTGGTTGTGGTTTTGTCCATGTCAATGTTGGCAGACCGGTGCTAAGGAGGACAGCAAGCTCAAATTTTGTAAAGACGGATATCATAGAAGAGTATCCGAAGCTATAGTGATCTTTCCTCACTGACTTCTCCTCGGAACCTATGTGAAATATTTTGCCAGACTCTATAAACGCGTTGGTAAATCATGAAAGGGATAACAGCTACATGCATGCCCATCAAACTCAACTTCTCGGTGCTTTCCGAATTATATTCTCAACATGGGCCAAGGATTTCGTTTTATTCTGCTCCACGTTCTCATTTGTTCCAAGAGCGCAGGAGAAATAAACGGAGAAGAAATGGATACTGTGTTTTCACACCATTGTCTGTCTAATCGGGCGTGGGAAAAATTTGTCGTCGTCCTTTGTCCTTTATTTTTAGAATTAAATTTGATAATGGCTATTCAACCCTTCCAAATATAGATGACTGGATATTTTTGGGATATGGTTTTTTAAGTTTTGCAGTGAAGTGTACAGTCCCTAAAATAAATTACGTTTGCACAATTTTTTTCCACAGTAGTAATTGTTTACTGTGGATAATGACCCAAGAGGTGAGGAGTTCCTGTAGAGAATCGTCCATGGACTTGGAGAATAGGTAATATGAGACAAGAAGATAGTAGGAGAAGAAGTAGGAGAAGAGAGAACACTTCGTAGTGTACTGAAAAGGAGAATGTTTTCCACACTTCATCAGTTTGGTTAGATTATAGTTATATAGCATTGGCCTAAATACGGCCATAGCCAGCCGTTATAATGGCTAGTTACGGATTAATCCGATCCATTCATTTGAATGGGTGTCTGATTAATCCTAGCCACTACAACTCATTCGAATGTATAGTTCCAGATCGTCCCAGACATGGGCAATGGACGGGACAGGACAAATTTCATCCTGTCCGACATCCGAATTCAGTGCAGGGACGAAGGACGGGAAAATTTTTCCATCCGACGATACTAAAACCGTCCCGTCCAGTTTTCTCGAGACGAATTTTTGTTTCGTATGGGGAAAAAACCGTCCCATCCCTTGTTCCTGATGAAAAAAACCCATTTTAATATATTAATATAGATTTTTTAAGGAAATAAGGAGGAGAGAGAATGCAAAGGGACATATGTACAATTATTTCTGAGTGGCGTCAGTTTGCATGTATGTAAAAATACAGGGACTACATTTCAACCGTCAATTTTTTTGATGGTTGCAATTGTCATAGTGAGGCCATGTGGCTACATCTCAATCGTCAGATGTGAATCCTGTGGTTTTTCTTCCAGATTCGTCCGTCCATCGTCCGAGACCTCCGGACAGACAGTTTTTTCATCCACAGGATGAAAACCGTCCCATGCGGTGGTCCCCGGGACAAATTTTCATCCCAAATTTTGTCCAAACCCTTGGACGGGACAATTTTTTTGTCCCGGGACAAAAAAAATCATCCCATTCGTGTCCTTGCACTATATTCGAATAAGTAGTTTGCGTGTAATCATGGCCACTAATGCTGCTTGTTGTACAGAGAGAGTGTACGTGGTGCGTGCTTATTTGCCGAAGAAGTTAAGACCAATCTGATTGGTGGTCGTCGGAGCGCGTTGCTGAGGATATATCTTTAACAGATCCAACCACATTGTTTGGTGTTGTTGGTGGGGGGAGATAATTTGAAACTGTCTGTCGGATAAATCTTGTTCGTCTGGGTGCCATTCTTCTTATTTCCCTTGGTCAACTGTGGGAAAATCTGTACCCTGAGCCTTCAGAGGACAGCCATTCTCTAGATTCCAGGTTGTTTAACCTTCTTAATGTAATTTTTTTGAAGTTTCAATTTCTTCAAATGTTTACATTGGAAAACACCTAATACTGGTGGAATATAAGGATCTGACATGAGAGTAAGCACTAAGAGCTCCAGGGGCATGATTAAACTTATAAGAACTTAGCTCTACGTTTTCCTACTGTTTTCTATCAATTTCTCTCTTCATTCCATCATTTTCTCTGTCAAACATGTCTCCGATATTTCCCACTCTAGAATCCTCTTTTTCTCTATGTTAACCTTCCCCATAGCTTTAGTTTCTTGCAATAAAGTTTCAAAAAAAAGCTGAAGCACTTTAAGCTTGAAATCACAATCTGATGGCGAGGACGCCAACACATCACCGTCGAACGCGTCGCCACAGTCAACCGGAGTCAACACGCCTGTTATGAACCCAACGGCGAATTCACCCGAAGTCAACCCGCCACGGTCAACCAAAGTCAACACGCCGCAACCGTCGACAAGCACGTCTCCACCCGCGCACGTCCCTACGCGCGTCATGACACGACGCCAGAGGCAGATCCACAACTGCCCTTTTGCATGACACGACGCACGTCTTTAATTTCTCGTCTCTAATTTCTCGTCATTTTCTCTTTCCTCTAAGGCCTATATATAGGCCGTTGTTTCAAGAAACAGTTAGGCTGTCATAATTCAAGAATCGAGTTTTTTTTAACTCTCCTTGGAGGACTGCCCAGACTCCTCTATCCTTCTTCTTACCCTAGTGCCGCCACCGCCGCCGCCGCCATCGTCGTCATTGCCGGCCATCCACCCGATCGTCTCCTCCATCCTCTTCGTCCCTTCTCTCTCTCCCTCCCTCCTCTCTCTCCCTCTCTCTCTTTCTCTCTCCCCTTCACCCTCCTGGGTTACCCTAGAACGTCCAAGGTCGCCCATCAAGGTCCGCCCAGGGTCGCCTCAGGCCGCCCACGCAGGGCTGCCTAAGGCCGCCCAGAGCCGCCCATCAAGGCCCGCCCAAGGTTGCCTCAGGCTGCCCATGTAGGGCTGCCCAAGGCCGCTCAGAGCCGCCCATCAAGACCCGCCCAGGGTTGCCTCAGGCCGCCCATGCAGGGCTGTCCAAGGCCGCCCAGAGCCGCCCATCAAGGCCCGCCCAAGGTTGCCTCAGGCCGCCCACACAGGGCTGCCCAAGGCCGCCCCGAGCCGCCCATCAAGACCAGCCCAAGGTTGCCTCAGGACGCCCACGCAGGGCTGCCCAAGGCTGCCCAGAGCCGCCCATCAAGGCCCACCCAGGGTTGCCGCAGGCCGCCCACGCAGGGCTGCCCAAGGCCGTCCAGAGCCGCCCATCAAGGCCCGCCCAGGGCCACCCCAGGCTGCCCACGCAGGGCTGCCCAAGGCCGCCCACGGCCGCCCATCAAGGCCGTCCAGGGCCGCCTTAGACTGCCCACGCAGGGCCGCCCAAGGCTGCCCAGAGTCGCCATCTAGGATTGCCCCAGGGCCGCCCCTGGCCGCCCACGCAGGGCCACCCAAGGCCATCCCCAGGCCGCCGCCTAGAGCGCCCCAGGCTACCGGTCAGCGCCGCGCGCGCTTGTGCCCGGACGTCGGTCGTCGTCGACGCCGTCCGGTGCTTTGAGCCGCGCGCGCTACGCGCGCTTCAGGTGCATTGTGCGCCCTCCGCGCGGGCGTCGGCGCTCCGCGCGCTCAGCGCCTGCGGGCGCTGCTCCGCGTGCTCTGTGCCCTCTACGCACCCTACGCGCGCTTCGCGCGCGCGGGTATTCGCCTACGCTTGACTCTGCGACAACGACAACTACACACTACCAGGGCCGTTCAACACTCGGAACGTCCAGATCTTGTTGTCCAGTGGGCCTCTCAATGCCCGGACTCGCCCAGCCTCGTCATGATCAGAATTTCCCGCATCCACTTCACGCACCACGGTGCGGAGGTACGCCTGAACTCTGGTGTCGAAGTGTTCCCCACTCAGTGTTTTCTCGAGAAGTTTCCACCGCCGTCAGAATTAGATTTGGTTTGGATTTCCACTTCTTCTCTCTCTTTCTCGAGTGTTTCTTCGCGACGCAAATTCGAATATTGATTTCAGTGCTTAGGCATCATCGCGGTGGGGAAAGACAGTACTCCCGCCCTCGATAAGGGTCGGAGCTGCACCACCAGATTTTCATCAGTTTTAAAGTCTGAATCCGACCGTGTGAATTCTGTGGGTTGTTTTATCCTTCCCTACAAACCCGTCTACCACCCTTTACCTGTCGTCATCCATCCATCTCCTCAGTCGCCCTTTTTCCTTAGTCGTCCTACGTCAAATTGGTATCATAGCCTAACCTGTTAGCCCAGTCGTTTCTGCTATCGTAGACGTCTCCATTCATCATTCGTCAGTCCCATTGCATGCATTTGCATTCAGGCAAACGAGTCTCCGCTCCGATGACAGACCAACCCCAAGACGGTCGTGAGGTGTCCGTCCCCGTCCATGAGTTGTCATCATCCGCCCCACCGACCTCCTCTCGAGGGGACATTGATCCTGTATCAATACACGAATTACCAATATGGACAACCGTCTAACCAATTCGATCGATGCGGTGAGCGAACGGACTTACCAACTCGAGAATAGAGGTCTGGATCGACATCGTCGTGATCGCGAAAACCACTATCCACCTGATCCTAGATCTCGAGACCGTGATAGGAATCATCGTGACCTTGATGATCCAGTACGACCCGAGGATAGATCTGGAAGCCGAAATCAGAATCGTCCCGAACGAGACGATCTGATTCCTCTGAATATTCGCACTCCGATCCATGATAGGAATCCTCGAGACGATTACTATCCGATTGAGCCTAGGACCTCAGGCCAAGATAGGAATCGTCCTCCACGGAACGATCCCTATCCACCAATGGATAGAGCCCCGGTACATGATGGAAATCGCCCGCTTCGGGACGATTACCATCCACCGGAGGAGAGGATCCCAGAGCGCGATAGGAATCATCCCCCTCGGAATGATCCTTATCAGCCTAATGATAGACATCGTGGTTGGAACGGGAATCGTCTGGACAGGAACGATCCTTTTCCACCCGAGGATGTGGTTCCCCCTCGCGATCACCACCGTGTGGATCACGACAACCAATGGCAACAAATTCAGCGTAGCATCAAAGTCGATGTTCCATACTACGAGGGATCTAGGGACCCTAAGGAGTATCTTGATTGGGAGTCTAAATTAAACAGTTATTTTAAGTGGTACAACATGTTAGAGTGGCAGAAAGTCCAGTATGCCGAGATGAGATTAGGGGGACAAGCGAAAATCTTTTGGGAAAATCTCGAATTTTTTATTTATAACCGTCGTGAGGCACCCATAGATACTTGGCCCCAAATGAAGGACAAAATGCGTGAGAAATATGTTCCACTGGCTTACTTAGACAATCTCCTAGATCAATGGCATAAACTGCAGTAGGGTAGACGTCCGGTTTCCAAGTACATTACCCAATTCGAGGAATTCTATATGAGGTGTCGAGTTGAGGAGAATCCCCGAGTCGTTATTTCTCTATTTAGAACTGGTCTTAACCCTTATCTTGAGACGGAACTGCTAGTCCGCAAAGTCGCCACCCTAGAGCAGGCCTATTAGATTGTAGAAGACCTAGAGCTCTGTCAGAATTTATATCATACTCCCGTGTACAATCACCCTGCTCTCACCGATCGATCGCACTTATCTAATCCTTCTTATTCCAATCGTGCGACCCAACGTAATCCTCCCTTAGCCCTCCCGGCACCACCACCCTTTCCTACCGTCACTCGTACTCCCACCGAACATCGTCCAACCCCTCCGACTCAATCATCCACTACACCAAATCCTCGTACATCACCTTCCCTCGAGTCCACCACTAGGGCCCCTCCTCAACCCAATCCCGCACAATTCGGTCCTTCCGGCTTGACTTGTTTCAAATGCCAAGGTCGAGGTCATAGAGCTTCCCAATGCCCATCACGAGCCTTACACATAGGACAGGAGCCCCTCGATAGCGACCCCACCCTAGATGAGCAACCTAATGATGAGGAGTATAGAGTTGAGAGTTATGTTGTCGATGAATTTGTGCATGATGACGGATTAGTGAGTTTCATTGGCATCACGGACCGCCCACCGTCTCTTCTTCGTCACGACCCATCTATGTCAGTTAGGGGAATTGTCCACTGCAACCTTACTCAGCCTACCACCGATAATTCTGCATTGTGGACATCCATATTTTACACATATTTTAAAATTGATGACAAGATGTGTAAGACGATTGTAGATAGTGGTAGTTGTATTAATGTCGTCTCCGATGTTATGACATCACATTTGGGATTACCTTTGATTGATCATCCTCACCCATATTTTGTGTCTTGGATCGATGCTACATCCATCCCTGTGAAGAGTCAATGCCGCCTCCCTTTGAAGGTTCAATCCTACGAAGAGGAGATATTGTGTGATGTTCTACCCATGAAGGTGGGCAGCATTATCCTCAGCCGTCCTTGGTTGTATGATAATGATGTACACCTCTATGGTCGGAGAAACACCTGTTCTTTCATCCATCAAGGCAAGAAGATCACATGGCATCCCTACACTCATATTCCGTAGAGAGTCTCACCGAAATCTCCATCCGTAGGCTTGTGTGTTGTTAACGGTTATCAATTTCAAAAAGAACTCGATAGTGAAATGACTATGTGCTTGGCCATGATACCTGATCAGTCCTCTGAGGATTCCTCTAAACCCACCCACCGAGGTTACTCAGCTACTAGCGGAATTCGCAAGTGTTTTCCCTAATGATTTGCCCAATGACATACCCCGATGTGTGATATTCAGCACGCCATTGATTTCATTCCCGGATCCTCCTTGCCGAATCTCCCCCACTATCGTATGGATCCTACGCAGTACAAGGAACTTCAACGCCAATTCCAAGAACTCTTGGACAAGGGATTCATACAGGAGAGTCTCAGCCCATGCGCCATCCCCGCACTACTAGCTCCAAAAAAGGACGGAAGCTGGTGCATGTGCATTGATAGTAGAGTCATCAATAAGATTACTGTCAAATATAGGTTTCCCATTCCTCGTATTGATGATATATTTGATATGATGGCTGGTTCGAGGATTTTCTCCAAAATTGATCTTAAAAGTGGATATCACCAGGTCCGTATCCGTCTGGGAGATGAGTGGAAAACTGCCTTCAAAATAAAGGACGGATTATATGAATGGAAAGTCATGCCCTTCGGTTTATCGAACGCACCCAGTACCTTTCAGCGATTGATGAATCACATACTTAGACCATTCATAGGAAGTTTCGTCATCGTGTATTTTGATGATATTCTTATTTATAGCAAATCCACACCCAATCATCTCCATCACTTACATTTAGTTTGTGAAGTATTGAAAATCGAGCAGTTGTATGCTCATCCAAAAAAATGTTCCTTTCTTGTTAGTCACATCTCGTTCCTAGGTGTTATCCTATCTGGCCAAGGTATATCCGTTGATCCGGCCAAAATTGACGCCATAACCCAGTGTCCAACGCCTAAAAATACCCACGATGTTCGTAGTTTTCACGGTCTAGCAACTTTCTATTGACAATTCATATCCAACTTTAGCACCATCATGGCACCCTTGACTGAATGCCTTAAGGGAAATCATTTTGAATGGATGGTAGAAGCGCAGAAATCCTTTGAGGAGATCAAACTTAGAATGACTTAGGCCCCTATTCTCCGTTTACCTGATTTTGATAAAGTATTCGAGGTCACCTGTGATGCTTCAGGGTTAGGAATAGGAGGAGTCCTAAGTCAAGAAAATCACCCCATTGCTTTCTTTAGTGAAAAGTTGAATGATGCTAAGCTTAAGTATTCTACCTACGATAAAGAATTTTATGCGATTGTCCAATCCTTACATCATTAGCATCATTATTTACTCTCTAAGGAATTCATTCTCTACTCTAACCATGAAGCCTTAAAGTATCTCCATTCTCAGCAGAAATTAAACTCTAGGCACATTAAGTGGGTCGAATTCATTCAGTCTTATACCTTTGTCCTTAAACATAAGAGGGGAGTTGAGAACCGAGTCGCTAATGCTTTAAGTAGAGGAGTCCATTTGTAGAATATTATGAAAGTCGAGGTTATTGGGTTTGATTAGATGAAATACCTATATCCTGATTGCCCAGATTTTGCTCCCATTTTACAGATCTTAGGCAAGTGCCCGAACCCTGATAACCAAGATTATATCTTAGAGAATGGATTCTTATTTTATGATCGTCGCCTATGCATCCCACAGTCATCTCTTAGGGATTTTCTTGTGTGGGAGACACATGCCGGAGGCCTTAGTGGTCATTTTGGGAGAGATAAAACAATTGCTATGGTTGAGCACAGATTATATTGGCCATCCCTTAAGCGAGATGTAGCTAACATAGTCTCCCAATGTCGTGTATGTTCCCTTGCCAAGCAGGTTAAACAAAACACCGGCCTTTACACCCCTCTTCCGGTCCCCGAAAAACCTTGGAACGATGTGAGCATCGACTTTGTGCTAGGGCTTCCGAGGACGAACAAACACCATGATTCCATCATGGTGGTTGTGGATCGTTTCTCGAAGATGGCTCATTTCATTCCTTGTTTTAAACTTCTGATGCTTCTCATGTCGCTCAATTATTTTTCAATCAAGTAGTGTGTCTCCATGGACTTCCAAAAAGCATAGTATCGGACAGAGATGTCTGATTCACTAGCTACTTTTGGAAGACCCTTTGGCATCTTTTGGCAACGAAGCTCAAATTTTCCACAGCTTTCACCCCCAAACTGATGGACGGACCGAGGTCGTTAATAGGAGCCTCGGCAACCTATTACGATCGCTGGTGGGAGACAACCTCAAGTCATGGGATTATGTCATTCCATGTGTCAAATTTGCTTACAACGCGTCAGTCAACCATACTACCGGTATGAGTCCATTTGAGATTGTGCATGGTCATCTTCCTCGTACCCCTACCGACCTCATACCTATGTTACCACATGCTAGAGTCTCAGATGACGGTCCAGAGTTTGCTGATCATATTAGAAGTCTGCATGAGGAAATCCGTACACGTATCATAAATAGTAATGCCTCATATAAACAGTCCGCAGATTTGCTCCGTCGTTTTTGCGAATTTAAAGAAGGTGAAATGGTGATGGTGTGGATTAGGCCGGAAATATTTTCCTCCAAACAGGCTACTAAGCTTCATGCTCGTAGTGCCGGGCCATTTCCGAAACTCAAACGAGTTGGGAAAAATGCCTATGATGTCGACATACCCTCCTCGTGGGGAATAAGCACCACTTTCAATATCTCAGATTTAGTCGCGTTTAAAGCCCCACCTCCTTCATCTAATGGCCCTGTTCTACCCTCGGACTTTCTGGTGAGCGAGTTTGACTTGTCCACTCCCCCATCACTACCATCTGACTGGCATGAAATCATCGAGGAAATATTGGACGAGGTAATCACCTTTACCAAAGGTGGAATGGTGCGGAAGTTTCTTGTTCGTTGCCAGGGCAAAGCATCGACGGACGACACATGGATTACGGAGGAAGACCTGGCTCGCCTGCACCCCGACTTGGTGACCCCGCTGGAGCTTTCAAACGCCTACTCGACTAAGTCGACTTCTCTGCACCCCCGGAGAATTGATGACGAGGACGCCAACACATCACCGTCGAACGCGTCGCCACAGTCAACCGGAGTCAACACGCCTGTTATGGACCCAACGGCGAATTCACCCGAAGTCAACCCGCCACGGTCAACCAAAGTCAACACGCCACAAATGTTGATAAGCACGTCTCTATCCGCGCACGTCCCTATGCACGTCATGACACGATGCCAGAGGCAGATCCACAACTGCCCTTTGGCGTGACACGTCGCACGTCTTTAATTTCTCGTCTCTAATTTCTCGTCATTTTCTCTTTCCTCTAAGGCCTATATATAGGACGTTGTTTCAAGAAACAGTTAGGCTGTCATAATTCAAGAATCGAGTTTTTTTTAACTCTCCTTGGAGGACTGCCCAGCCTCCCCTATCCTTCTTCTTACCCTAGTGCCGCCACCGCCGCCGCCGCCATCGTCGTCATTGCCGGCCATCCACCCGATCGTCTCCTCCATCCTCTTCGTCCCTTCTCTCTCTCCCTCCCTCCTCTCTCTCCCTCTCTCTCTTTCTCTCTCCCCTTCACCCTCCTGGGTTACCCTAGAACGTCCAAGGTCGCCCATCAAGGTCCGCCCAGGGTCACCTCAGGCCGCCCACGTAGGGCTGCCCAAGGCCGCCCAGAGCCGCCCATCAAGGCCCGCCCAAGGTTGCCTCAGGCCGCCCATGTAGGGCTGCCCAAGGCCGCCCAGAGCTGCCCATCAAGACCCGCCCAGGGTTGCCTCAGGCCTCCCACGCAGGGCTGCCCAAGGCCGCCTAGAGCTGCCCATCAAGACCCGCCCAGGGTTGCCTCAGGCCGCCCAGAGCCGCCCATCAAGACCCGCCCAGGGTTGCCTCAGGCCGCCCACGCAGGGCTGCCCAAGGCCGCCCAGAGCCGCCCATCAAGGCCCGCCCAGGGTTGCCGCAGGCTGCCCACACAGGGCTGCCCAAGGCCGCCCAGAGCCGCCCATCAAGGCCTGCCCAGGGCCGCCCCAAGCTGCCCGCGCAGGGCCACCCAAGGCCGCCCACGGCCGCCATCTAGGGCTGCCCTAGGGCCGCCCCTGGCCGCTGATGTCGAAAGTCATCAAGACGTCGTCCGGTCGACACCGAGGGTAACGGCTCATTATCGAATCAGGATCTCGATCGGACGACGACGTTCAGCGTCGTCTGAGCAATGCAGATGAACAGGTATGAATGATGACGTGAATGCGTGGGAGGTCCTACTGTCGTACATGCGTGCGCCAAAATGCGGTGTTGCCGTTCCAAAGAAATGACGGGATCGCTTCTGGTGAGGTCAAACGGACCTCCCGAACCTCGCCCGAGAGGTTTGAGGGCGAGTACGTCGCCGAACGGGAATACCCCGCTAAAATGCTCACACGCGTCGGGAGAACCCGACTCGTACTGGGCAGGTAAGACTCTCGTGACAATTGTCGTCATTTTCTCAACCTGTCTCACTCTCACCTATATCTAACCCGAGCGCGGAAGAGGCAATTCGAAAGTATACTGAAGAAAGTAAGAGACGTGAAGGGTAGCAGGGTAGGGGGTACCTTCGTCGCGCTGGCGACGGATATTTCGTATCCACAAGTTCCAGAGATAGCTGGTAGGTTGAGGGCGAGGCGTAGGCACGTGCAGCGATAGCGCAAGGTGCGGGCACGGTGTAGAGCTCGGACCTGGCGTGGGGTGCAGTGGGGTGACACGGGCACGAACAACGGCAACGCGCCCGTGGCGTGGCGTGGCGTGGGGCTGGTTGCAGCGCTGAGCTCGGAGTTGGTGTGGCGCGGGGAAGGGCATAGTGCTAGGCGCATCTCAGGAACGAGCGTCGCGGCGCAAGGCGCGGGCAACGCGCTGGCGGTGTGCGGGCACTACACGAGCAGCGCTAACAATGGCAACGCACGAACGCTGTGCAGGAGGAACCCCCGTCGACGCGCGGGCACGTGCGGTAGGAGCAGCTCGGGTGCGGCACTGGAGGCGTGCAAAGGGAACACGGCCAGCGCACATGCGCGCAGACGGCAGCCGTGCAGGCGTGCAGGGCAAGGGCGTCGCGCGGGTGGGCGACCGCGCGGGCAAGGCGCAGGCGCGCGACACGGCGTCGGGGCGTGGAACGGCAGCGGGGTGCGGACCAGCGGCGACGTGCGAGCGGCGGCATCGTGCGGGCGGGTGACCGCGTGGGGTATGGCGTAGGTGACTGCTCGGGGTCGGGGCGTGGGATGGTGGCGGTGCGCAGACCAGCGGCGGCGCGCGAGACGGCAACAGGGTTAGGCGGCAGTAGTGCACGAGCGAACAGCAGCGCACGGTCGGTGGCGGGTCAGTTTCCTCCTCGTTCTTCTCCCTCTTCCTCCTTCTCCTTCTTCTTCCTTCTTCTTCTTCCTTCTTCTTCTTCTTTCTTCTTCTTCTTCTTTCTTCTTCTTCCTCTTCTCACGAACGTGACTCTTGGTCTCCCAAAACGTTATAACTTTCAAATGAAAAATAAAGAGTACTTTGGGGGGGCGCCCACCCCTCCCTTATATAGGAAGGATGAACTGGGCCCCCGTTAAACTACAAAGGGGAAAAAGAAACAGGAAATAAAAAGGGCTTGTAAGGTCCACTAAGGTAGGTGGGAGGGGATGATATCCTCATATGGGTTCTTCCCCTCGCTACAACGACAAAATGAAAAAGATGAACAGCGATGACGAGAAAATAAGAAACAAGTAAAACGATGTGAAGGTGGCGTGTCATCACGCCGAATATCTGAACCCGACTCGTCGTGTCGGCTGGACACGTGTCGGTGGCGGGCTCGATGCCGTTGCTGGCTCCTCGCGTGACGACCCTGCGGTGTCAGATGATGCCGCGCCATCAGCCGCCCACGCAGGGCCGCCCATGGCCGCCCTTCAAGGGCCGCCCAAGGCCATCCCCAGGCCGCCGCCTAGAGCGCCCCAGGCTGCCGGTCAGCGCCGCGCGCGCTTGTGCCCCAACATCGGTCGTCGTCGACGTCGTCCGACGCTTTGAGTTGCGCGCGCTACGCGCGCTCCGGGTGCGCTGTGCGCCCTCCGTGCACTTCCCGCGCTGCTCCGCGCGCTCCGTGCGCTCTGCGCACCCTACGTGCACTTTGCACAAGCGGGTATTCGCCTACGCTTGACTCTGCGACAACGACAACTACACACTACCAGGGCAGTTCAACGCCCAGAATGTCCAGATCTTGGCGTCCAGTGGGCCTCTCAACGCCTGAACTCGCCCCGCATCGTCACGATCAGAATTTTCCCGCATCCTCTTCGCGCCTGAACTCTTTGGCGTCGAAGTGTTCCCCGCTCAGTGTTTTCTCGAGAAGTTTCCACCGCCATCAGAATTAGATTTGGTTTGGATTTCCACTTCTTCTCTCTCTTTCTCGAGTATTTCTTTGTGACGCGAATTCGGATATTGATTTCAGTGCTTAGGCATCGTCGCGGTTGGGGAAGACAGTACTCCTACCCTTGATAAGAGTCGGAGCTGCACCACCAGATTTTCATCGGTTTTAAAGTCCGGATCCGACCGTGTGAATTCTGTGGGTTGTTTATCCTTCCCTACAAACCCGTCTACCACCCTTTAACCGTCGTCATCCATCCATCTCCTCAATCGCCCTTTTTCCTTAGTCGTCCTACGTCACAATCCTAACATATCATCAACCCTTTCTTGAATTTTTCCCTCTATCTCTTCATTTTGACAACTTTATCTCTCTAAAATCCTTCACCTTCTCTCTCTAGACCCCCATCTACATCTCTAGTTTAAATATTTCAACATTGATGATCGCACCATGGCATAAAAAAAAATATTTTGAGTTTCAATTTCCGTTATGGAAAATGTTTTGATAGATTTAAATTATCAGTTAATCCATAAACAAATTTATTCTTTTATGGTAATTTTTGGATTAAGATATTTCAGTGAAGTGGGAAAGACTCTTTGTAGAGGCCAAGCATTTATGAAAAATAATGTTGGGATAATGTATGATGGACTTAAGTTTCATGTTATTGCGTTTGAGAGTTCTCATTGCTCCTAAGACTAAGGCGGCTACTCGTTGACTCAAAAGGCAAACCCTCAAGGTCAAGATAGAAATGGACATAGTGTATATTTTCTTGTCTTCATCATTTATA
Organism: Wolffia australiana; assembly: GCF_029677425.1. NCBI lineage: Eukaryota > Viridiplantae > Streptophyta > Magnoliopsida > Alismatales > Araceae > Wolffia > Wolffia australiana. The sequence continues at coordinate 4,540,613 of NC_135852.1, read as the reverse complement.
TATTCTTAACTATGTTTTGTGTCTTCTATCTTCTACTGCTTTATTTGTTCATCCTTAATAAAACAATGCAAATTATCCTTAGGTATTCATAAATTAGTATCCAAGCTTCTTTGTGTTGATTATTTAGAATGATTTTAAATTTAGTACATAGTATCATTAATCTAAAGAAATGTGTAGCACTAAATTTATCCTTTCACTGACCATTTAATATGTATTCATTCACTGCCTGTATGGCTCTATTATTAGTTACCATATATATTGTATGAAATATTTTTCACAATGAACATATTAAAGTTGGTACGATGTTTTATGGGGAATGTACTTTCAAGTTTTTTGAAAATACTGCCAATTTCGTACCTGTTATTTTTTCTCAATGATTCCAGTTTACAAAAAACAAGTAACACTTCACACATTATTTGCAATAGTAGTATAATCTGTTTTTTAGATCATGGCATACACACTATCCTCTCATGTTGTGCTTTTATCAATGACTGAGTGAGATACACTTGTAACATTGTTCATCTGGTAGCTTCAGTCATGGCACTCTACCTGTGAGGCCTCATTAGAAGTCTCCTTTCAGCATGGAAACCACAACAGCCAACTATCATTTGACACAACAGCAGATTTGTCCATCTTTGGAGCAACCGGAAGTTACATAACGATAACATGAATCATCCTAGAGCAATATCAGGTCTAAGGATGACTTACATAACTATAACATGAATCAATCTCTCTCACAGTTAGGTATAAAAACATTTGGGAATTCATACGGATCAATTCAGTAAACTCTTTCCATTAAAGAGCACCCACCATCTATCCTTAGTATCTCCAACCTAATGGCTCTCAGATCTAACACACTTATCATATGAGTGGGACCAGATAGTATGATTATATCTGGATACTTCCATGTATTTTTTTAGAATCCGTTAAATCATACTATGTAGGAAACATCCGTAAATAATAGTGATCTATGTATTATGATCATCATAATAGTGATCAATTGGATCATATATTCATGGACTTCATTAGAAGCATCACATGTGCCCTATAATACATACATTATAATAATGAACATTGAACAAGATATGAAATGTGATTGGCTCTCATAAAACTACATTTCTCCCATTATCTTCTCATACAAGATGTGTATCTTCGAAGAGGACAACCCTTTTCCCAAAAATGTATTTTGCTCCTCAGGATGGTAAATGTATTATCCAGTATTTAAAATTCAGTAAGACTTCCAAAAATTTTAAATACTTTAAAAGTTAAAAAAAATCTTGTGGATTTGTGAAATGAGTTCAGTTGGCATGTAACTATAATGAGTGTATATATCTATGGGATCACTAGTAATCTTAAGTAGCTCCTGGTGGATTCCACTATGTACAACAAAGGGTGATTCTGCCTCTTTGATAAACCATTCATCTGATATTTATGTGGTTGATTTAATTGAGTTAGGATATTACTCGGCTTCATAAACCATGTAAATGCCATGCGCAAGTTTTCTTCTCTTCAATCTCATCAAAACATTTAGTACTCTTTCAGGTAGGTAGTTACATACATCATCTATCGACTCTAACATATCATTGGTATGTTCTATAGTTCTAAGATTGTAGACCTAGGTACTTTACCCTTAAGATATTAGTAATAAGTGGCATATGATTCAAAATCAAAATGCACTAACTATGCATCCCATGCAACATAAGTCTTCTATCTTTGCAAATGTTCCCTAAGCTCATAAAGATAATCATTATTCACATAGTTCGTGCTCTTGTTAGGAGTAATATCAAGCTGAGATAATGGTAAGAAATATATAATAGACTTATTCTATTGCTAATGATATTCCAAAAACAATTTATTTCTCAAATAAATGACAATATTATTTTTAAGAATAGATAGGGTATATCCAAGTACGTTCAAAACAGATGTTCTTTATTTCACAGTAATATAATTATCTTCAAAAGGTACCATATCTCCAAGGTGAAGCTTGAGACTCACCATCTAGATAGTTGTTATTCATGCGGAGACACTTGAGAGAAATAGTGGGTGCTCTTTATGGGAAAGAGTACACAAAGTTGATTTGTATGGATCCATGAAGGGTATTATATCAAATTTTCAACTAGTTTTTCTCATGTCAGGATTGTGTAAGTGACCATTAAACTTGAGGCAATAAAGACATCTCATGATGGACAGTTTACCACGACTATGACCTATGAGTTCCCAATATGGAATTCTAACAAGTCCTAGCTTACATGTCAAAAAAAGTTCACAAAGATGATTTGGTGGCAAGGATTGCATCCTCCCCACTCTATATAAGAAGAGACAGTTCAAGGCAGATAATGTAACCAAGTTTATTAATAAGGTAGTGCAATATCAAAGAATAGTTATTTGATTTGAATGTTTAGGTACAAACTCAGAGGACCGATACGGGTTTGACACTTCACAAATCCTAAGTCATCCTAGAAACATAAAGTTTAGGGGTTTGACACTTCAAATGTTTAAGACATCAGACGACATATTTAAGTTTAGGGGTTTTATAAAAAATTCCCAGTGAAATATAAATTGTAAAGGCACTGAAAGAAAATCACCCTATCCAGCATTATTCAAGTGTCCATCCTTCTTATATGTTTACTCATTTGCTCAAGTCCACTCTTGATGCGAATGGAACAATGTAACAATGATGATGTATCAATAATTGGGACCATCAAGGTGGGGGTGATTCAAAGTGTTGGGAATTGTGCGGATACAAGACCAGACTTGTAAACAGCTCAACATGTCTTTCTTGAGGACTTGAGAAATCACATAATTCAAATCATACAAAGGTGATTTTATCATCATTTTTAAAGTGTCATTATGATTCTTTCATACAGTCGTTGTTGCATAAATTTTCATGGCTTCATGTTAATCACAGCCCTAGAACCCCACGTATCCAAATGATTGGAATGGTCTGGTCCACTAAAATTTAAGTTCTCATCATGATCGGGTAAGATATGATGATTATCTAGATAAAATTATATAGGTCAGACTGGTTAGAACATGCTGTATAATATCTCATTAATAAAAGTTAATAATCCAACTGATAACACATCAATTATTGGGCTATTTTTGTGAAATTTACGCATTTTATGCATTAAAATAGTTTAAACCTTTGTTATCAACCTTTAAAAGATTAAATCTATTTTTTAGAGTTACTTTTTGATTTTTGGGTGTTTAGTGGTTTTTTCAAGGAATTTACTAAGATCATATTCTTAAAGAAAATAATTTTCTGATTTGGAATATATTTTTTATGAATTTTGAGACCCAACATTTATGGAGATATGAATTTTATAAGTCAAAAAATAAATTTATCATATTTATTATTTTTATAATGAATTATTAATGTGTTTTCACTTTAAAAAGCACCCTATCACGTGTTGCCATTCAATTCATCATATGGTGACCAATCAAAAGTATCTGCAATTATTATATGCGCTAATCAATGCAAAAAGGTGTAATTATGGCATCACAAATCACAATGACATAATGCACCAAACATTAACTTACATTTTGAACTTTTTTTATTCGTAGGAGTGACATGGACCAATAGGAAGAAGAAGGATTTAAATCGCAATAAATGTGATTCATGGATCAAGAAGAAAAGTATCAATAGAAATTTAGAATGAAAAGTCAAAATTTATGATGGTACACGTACCATGCATGTGTACCGCCACAATTGATTAAAATGTGAGAAAAATGCTAACATGGAGAGCAAAAAAATGGATGGATGTGATTGTTCCAACGTCAAAGCTTGGTATTTGACAATCCAGAGGTCTGACTGAGCTGAAATTTTCAGGGAAGCTTTGTCTTCATCCCCCTTTTTCCATCCATACCTCTCTAATCTATGAATAGAGGTGTGGATCCCTGTACAATTGATCCTTAAACTTGTTTCCTACTCATATGGGCTGATTGAAAGATAGCGAGTTTTTGAGATCCACCAAGCATGTTCCTGGTGTCCTAGGTGTGTGAGAAGAGGGAAAGCTTACTTCTACTATCAAACTTTTGGGATCCTGGCAGAACTTAAGGATCTATGGTAAGTATCCTCACCTTACTTTATTTTTTCTTGACATTGTTGTTACCTATGATTGATTTCACTGTCACATCCTGCCATCGCATCTTATATGTTCGTACACTCTCTAATCACGTCTTGTCTCATCATTGACCTTATATGGTTTGCTTTCTACCTTGCTCCCATCATTCTTCATGTTATTACTTCATCCTTTCACTCGTTCGACCTCCTTAAATCATACTTTTACTATCTATTAACTACTATCATCATCTTAATTATAGTACTAATTTCCACTATCAAGCCGCACATTTTCTCATCACTTGACAGTGTATTTTATACATATTCCATCTCACCACAATGATACCTAAATAAAAAATATTAAATCATTAATCATTGATCCATACTCATCACTTGCTAAATTTATTTAAGTGAATACATATTTATATTTTTATTGATTTAACTAAAAATACCAAATATGAATTAAAATTCCAATTTTTTGACATTATCACAAACCTAATAAAATCCCATCCTTGACACCCAATTAAAGAATATAAAGATTTAAAAAACTTCCATGTCAAGGGAGTGTTGAGTAGGTATCTTTGTTGTTTGCACAAGAGTATGGGTGTTGAACTTTCTCTTCTATAATGTCTTTCTACCTTGGGGTTTTAATATTCATCGTGATCTCCACACATACCTTGGCTGCTGGGGAATATGAATAGAACTCTACAAGAGATATGTCCACCTAATGTTTTTTTTATCTCCATTCTCCCCTTTTCACCTTTAGGTATCAGGATGAAGCATTTCTTTGATCTCATTTTTCTCCTCTCTTTTGGTTTTATTCAATCTTGGAATGGGTAATCTTTATTTAGTTTTTTATGCTTCTGCCTATTTTTATTAAATTCTTTGGTAGGTACTATCTTTGGCACTCAGGCAGCTAGACATTGTCTTCAGTAGTAATTTTCATTTCATATTTTGAGGCTGCCTAATCTAATGTAGTTTTTGGAATTTACTACTGGCCCTTACATATCACTTCCACTTAAAGATTCAGTAAATTTAGAGATAATATGTATCACATTGGGATAAATTCTTTAAAATCTCCCTCAGCTTGTGTGACATTGCAAAGAAAGAGGAAGCATATCTTCCCTATTCTTCAATAAAAAGTAAGGGGGAATGTAAATAGCCACATCTAGAATCAAATTTTCAAAAATGAATAAAGACTAATATGGAGCCTTATGTTGGTAGATATTTAATAACTAATGAACTCCTAAATCATGATTTGAAACATTCTTATAGTGTGCACTTTGATTTTGCAACTAAGCAAGGAAATGACTGAAATAGCATGGTAGCCATGCCGACAAAGAGAGAGACAAAGTGAAAGAGAAAGAGAAAGAGAGAGAAATAATTCTAAATAGACGATTCTGAATCTCCTTTCAATTATTATTATATCACAACTTTTGAATTATCTGATCCAAATCCTTGATTGACTTGCATAAATATCTCTATTTCTCTATGGTGTTGACATTGAACTTCTTTACTCTAGACTTTAAACTATTTCAAAAGGGAGAAGTGGTCATAGCTTTTCGGCACACTTGTTGTTATGGTATGTCCCCTTAAATTCTCTATAAATATTAATATTTTTTATTTTCCCACATAATCAAATCTTAATGGAGGCACTCTGATGGACTTTGTAACTTTTACATATCAAATCTGCATGCGAGCATAGATAGACAACAACATTTGAGATATTTTGTTTGGGTAAGTTGTCCATTTTTAATTTTTCAATTAATTATACAACAATCCTATATTTGATATCAATGGTAAGTAATTGTTTTCTTCATTGTGAAACTGAACAATCCCAACGTTTGGAATGTCATTTTTTAACGTTATTGTGGAAAGCAACTGTGGGCTGTTCTTTCATTCTTTTTACATGCATTTGTAATTATTTTAATGTTTCCTCCTGAGATCCAAGGTATATTCACTATGACATTTACTAAATAAGGTTCCTCTAGATACCTGGTTTTTTTGTCATGGGCATGAAACAAGACTTTGATCATTGACTTTTTATCCTTGCTTTGATTGAACTGTGGAACTTAAATTCCATTCATCCTTTATGGTTGCACACATGCTATTATCACATATGGTATATGATGGGAATCACACCCTTTATTGAACTTATCCAAACTTGATTTTACAGAATAATTTTAAATTTGAGATGAATCTGAGAACCCAAAAACATATAGAAACCCAAACCATCACCTTTCAAAAGATTGAACCCATGATTTCTTTGACACTTTATGAGCATCTTCACCCCATTAAGACATCAACCTCCTAATGTATACAAGTGATCTTCAAAGTATTGGATTTCATCTTCCATTTTCAAACTATGATGCCAGAAGTTTGTCTTTCTCTCCATCCAGTCTCACTCAAATCAGCGAGCATGTAACACAAAGAGAAGAAAGGGGAGAATAATCAAACTAACTCCCATGGGAATCAAATGAGGGTGCCCCCTCCATTTTCCAATAAATTTTCATTAAAACCCCTTGGAAATTTCATAATTTCAAAACACTGTTAAGGGACTCCTGGAGATAAATTCACAAAAAAAATTCCCCAGAGAGCACCCCTTATTTGGCCTTTAATTTATCTTCAGTAATGCATATGAAATTGGCCATACTCATCATATGTGTGCAACTTATATATATACAACTTACATATCTCATCACCCTATCTCAATTTTCTAGCACCCCTCCCCAAAGATCTGATATGTAAAGGTGAAGCAACTTTCTTTAATATTTGCGAAAATAATTAATAAAAAATGCATTTCAAGCCATTAATATCATGAGGAAATTATTCCAAACAGTAACTAAAAATATATGTAAATGATCAAATAATTGAAATTATCTCTTGGGATAGAGAGAATTGAAATATATTGTCGAATAAGTTAGGGTACAACGAAGCTATCATCTATATTTTTAACTCGAATTTCCAAAAGGATATTTCCCAGAAATTCATCTGCATTAGATGAAAAAAAATTATAATTTTACTCTCAAGGTAATTACATCTTGGATCATAACTGAGAAGCATGAACTTTTAAGGATTTTTAATTATATGTAAACCGAAGAAGTCAGAATATTTAAAAGTTATAAAATGAGAATCAATATACTGATAGAAATATATGTGGTAAGAAAGCCAATCACACATTCCATATCTTACTCTATCTTATAACAATGTGTGGGAGAAATGGAAAGTAAAAAATACTAAAGAGGCGGGTTGAATTGGTTTTGAAAATATCTCCTCTTATCCTTTTTCAAAGTTCAAAGTTATATTACTGTAGAAACACTCATCACCAAAAGTTTTACCCTGGTTCAGAAACCAACTTACTTTCTTCCATTATCCAGCCAAACAGGGTCGTAAAACCTTGAATGATCCTTCACCAGAAAACCAAATTATCTTCTTTGTTATATATTCAATCTATATTGTACACACTCTCATTTTAAAACTCTATCTAAGGATCTCCATAATGGAGACATCCTCAACTCTTCCCTTTGATTATTCTCCCAAATCCCCTTTAATTTTTCCTTTATTCTTCAAGATGTTGACATGTCTCAGAAGATCCTTTGCCTCCAAAATTTGTCTGAGACTACTCTAGATAGACCTTCCCAACCTTGGTACTTCAACTTCATATTTCCCTATCATCATACCTTCATGCAGCTATCCAATTTTTCTCCTATTATCTTTGAATGTTTAATTAGGCTATGAAAATGTTAAGTTTACTTCAATACATGATTGCCGAAAATATCTATCACTGATGTTTAAAGATTCAGAAGGATATTCAATATGCATTGTTGTAGAATAGATGCAAAAATTTCTTATTCAATTTATCAAAGCTTTTAATCTCTTCAAGATATTGTATTTGATACAAACTATATTTTTTTGGAGAGAGAGAGAGAGAGAGAGATTAAATAACCAAAACAGTACAGGTTTCGAAAAAAATTAGATTCAAAAATCAAATGAATTCTAGAGAAATCTCAGATATAATATATTGCACTCTAGATAATATTTAGAGAGAGATTTAAGAATAATTGCATTAGAAGTTTCAGAGAAATTTCAGAATCAAATTTTTTATGAAAATAATATTCAGAGAGAGATTAAAGAATCAAAATTTCAGAATCTTAATTTTGTATTGTAGATAATAATCAGAGAGAGATATTAAATAATCACATCAGTAAAAGTTTCAGAGAAATTTCAGATTCAAAATTTTTTGTTGTAAGTAATATTAAGAAAGAGAGAGATTAAAGAGTCACAACTTTTCCGAGAGAGATCAAAGAATCACAACAGTAAAAGTTTCAAGGAAATTTCAGGTTCAAAGTTTTAGTACTAAAGACAATCACATAATGAGAGATGCAATGTTATCTTCTGTGAAAAAATTCTGATAGATTCAATGTACTGTGTAGGAAAGTGCAGAGAGAGAGAGAGAGAGATGAAATGTTCTCCACTATCAAAAGTTGACTACAATAAGGAGTCTCAAATGCAAAGGAAAGTTGAAGATATAAAAAGTTTAGTTCAGTAAATAAATGCAAAGGTAATAACTCCTTGGGATTGAATGATGAATGACATGAATCAAGAATTTCAGACTATGAAGTTTAATGTAAACTCTGTATGAAAATGAAAATTTTGAGTGAAAATTTGATAATTTTGATAAAAAGAAAACGCAGGGAAAATTTGATCAAACTAATGATTGAGGAATCTTTGAAACCAATTTCATAACTTGAATGTGATGGCTTTGGAGAGAGCACAAATCCTCTATCAATGAAGAAAAAATCTTGAATCACAAGTAAAGCATAAATATGCAATTTCTTGGAAGATTAATGAGAGAGGGAGCTAAATCATAAGAGTAGGAGCGAGTCAGAACACAATATTGAAAAAAAAATTAGATCATTGATAAAAGAAAATTCATAGAAATATCCTTGGACTTGAGAGTAGCAGGAAAGATAGCTTGGTCATTTCAAAAGATTATCGGGAGAGATCAACAGAGAGATCAGCTTAGATGTGAGAGCAGGAGGAAAGATTGAATTGGTCATTCAGGAAGAATGTCAGGAGAGATCAGCATAGATTTCTTAGTCGTTCAGGAAGAATGCCTGGAGAGATCAACATAGAGATCATCTTGGAATTGAGAACAGCATGAAAGATTTCTTGATCGTTGAGGAAGAATACCGGGAGAAATCAGGTCTTGTTCAGAAAGATTTTTTGGGGTTAAAGAGAGCTAGATCATTGGAGCAAGATCAAGAGGCTAGATAGAATGAAACATGTTGAGAGAAAGAATCCCAAAGAGGAAGAATGCCATATGTTTTGAAAAATATTTATATTTATTTCTAAAGGAACCTTATATCATATTAAAATATTCAGCTAAAATGATGACTTTTCACTTCATAAATAACCATTTGAATTGTGAGTTGAAATAGTTTAACAATAATAAAAATCTTATTACTACCTTATTAAAATGTATCATTTTCTTCATCATGTCTTCTCTACCTAGAAGTTTGCAAAGAACATGGAGTGGTGAAGATGAGATTGTTCACCCTTGGTATTAGAGATGGCAGCTCAAGGAAGAATATGTGATTAAATCCTTGGCCACAAACTAGAATAGCGAAGAAGAGTTCTTGATGATTTATGAATGCATCAGTACTAACTAGGATGACCAACTTGGGTTTGATGGTTGACCATACCCTAAGCCATCCTAGGAGAATCAAGCTGATGAGGAACTATATGTGCATGGTAACTAATGATAAACAGGTTTCATAAGTCAATATAGTCCTTCGAATAATTTAGAGCACAAGGCATAGCCTGGCACCCCATGGGCTAGAAGCTCAACAAACCGATAGGGTTAAACTGATTTGTGATGAAGGAAAATAAATATTATTGGGCCATTTGAGGCATTAATGATACTAATACAAGGACCTAGGGTGTCACACACAAATACTATTGTGGATGTTGTACATTGTACTTAAATTTTAAGGGTTTTATGAAGAATTCTCATTTAGTATAAATGGGGGAAGTCCCTAAACAAAATTCACCTAGACCAGAATTTTTCATGTGCCACCATTCTTCTCCCTTCTCCCCTTAGCTCCACGCAACTCTAGATACAATCCGATTTGCATAAGAATGATGAAAAAGCGATAATGGGGCTTGTCAAGATGAAGGAGAATATTTGACTTGCCAACAATCATGTGGACATGTCTCGAGTCTAAACACATGAACAGTTCAACATTTATCCTTGAGAAATCGTGAAACTTATTTATGGACATGTGATTTGATCAAGGTTTTAGAATCTCATTATGTCTCCATTCATAGTCTCACAAATAATTAATTGTTTAGGTTAAATCTCAATTAAGGCCATAAAATCCAACATATAGTCATTTGAACAGTATTTGTTTAGAATTAGGTAAAATTTGATTACAAATAAAATATAACCACTAACCTGGTTAGCTTTAAGAGTCCAACATAAAACTCAAGTTCTGTTTATTTCAAGATATAACAAGTACAAAAATTGTTTAAATGTATAAGCAGATCAAGAGAGAGGTTCCTATAGACAATGTAGGTGCCTCTCACATGAAAAATGGAGCCTCCATGTGGCTCAGCGCCAAGGGATACATTTTTTTCTCATTTTGCATTATTTGACTGGAAAGTCACTCCTGAGACGGCTTCTCAATGTTGGCACATAAGGTGTGTGTTATGTCTCTAGGAACAGACTTCACGTGCTCTACTAAGGTCATTAAATCACACCAAACAAACTTGCCCCCAAACCAACCTAGAAAGAAAACCAGCGGTAAACAGTAACAAGGTTATTAATATGGATGTTGCTAATATGTATCATACCCAAGTAAGAGATTGAAAAAATAGAATGAATATATCTGTTTATTCTTCCAAAAATTTGGGAAAGGAAAAAGATAAAAAATATTCCTTAAAACCCAAATCACATTTTCATCATAATTTCACAGAAAACCATTGTCATATCAACAAAGAGCTGAATATGATTTGACATTAGCCCACCTAAAAAAAAATATATGCTAGAAAAAATTAAATTTCATTTGAGATATAAATGAACTTTTATTTTAGATGGGAGGTTGCAAAGGGAATGTAAAATTTTAAAGATTTTAGAAAATAACTTGCTACAACAGCCTGAAATTATCTATTATGCTAACTATCTGTAAGTTATGGTCTTGACCAGAAGAAATGTTGGATAAATAATAAAATATCGTTTATGAGTGACCCAGATCTGGCTAGAGAAGTTGAGCTTAACTAGATGAAGGAAAAATTCCTAAACAGAAAATCCTAAAAGTTTCATGACTTAAAAGATAACCATAAATCTCTAATATTTTGCAATGTCATTTGGAGCATTGGGGAACAATTGGAGAATATTTAAACATGGATAGATGGGAAATATTTGACAAAGTCTTGAATTGGTTGAAGGAGAGATGTGTAATAAGGATTCAATATACAGAACTCACATGGGCCATGATAAAAACGGAAGTCAATAAAATATTGATTATAGGAAATTTCTGTATGCTTTTCATGTGGATGCTTTTCTTGTGGATACTCATGACTCATGCCCAGAAACAAAAATTATTACATGAAGGTGAAACCCATAATTATCTCTAGATGGTAATTGAGAGAACTTTGGGTGACTCATCTGATGGTGAGAAAGAACAATTTATGAACTTATATTGGACAAAGACACTCAAAAGGAAAATAGAATAATGGAGATGTAGGTGTGGTGAATAGATACCTGGAAGAGGTACTTAAAGGAAGGAAAAAATAAGATATTAGTAAAATTGTTGTTCTACATGAGGTTGTGGGGGGGAGAGGACGGGAAATAGTGGTGATGAAAACTAAACGCATATAATTTCCTATAAAAATATAAAACACAATCAGGTCATCTAAAACCATTTCATCTGAAACATTAGAGCCACATGTCATTTAAATTCAAAACCATATCACAAACATGAGCTTGTATAAATCATCAAAACTAAAAACAGCCTCAAATAACAAGCTAACAGGTATTCTTAGACCACTTAACATCATTTCAAAAACTATTTCATAAGCAGTAAATTATCCAAAAATTGGAAACAACCCACAACCAACATAAACCTAAAGCCTATAAACCAACCCTCGTAGGTGAGATAACTATTATTCACAATACCAAGAAATTAATTCATTGAAAATTCACATACACACCAGAACACATGTTCCAAAGTTCTCAAACTCCATAGCTTTTTTCCTATAATTTGAACATGAATGCCTTAAAATGATAAGCTGTTAGGATGAAAAGATAGGTGAAATGTTAAATACAAATTTCCCATTCTTGACACCAAGAAATTAATTACTAAAAAATCACATACAAACCTCAACACTTGGTCCAAGTTACAAACAATATAGCTTTATCCCCATATTCTGAAGACCGATGCCTTTAAAATGGTAACCTTTTTGGATGGTGAGATGGGTGAAGTGTCAAAGCCATTTGAGACAAGTGTTATTGTGATTTTACATAAGTCCAAATTGACATATAGGTGACCAGATGTGAACTTTATTTATCAGGAAATAGTCCTTCAACATATATTCAAGAACATGTTTCATCCTACTGCAGTCGATTATAGACATGTCATTATTTGATTTGAAAACGAGCATGATTTTATAAAAGCCTGGTCAATGAACATGAGGAAAATAGGAACACGATGAGATCCTTTATGTGGAAACTAAATTTTTATCATAAAAATATCAATGTGAGTCCCAATTTGGATAGATCTCCTAAGATTAAGATCTCATTTTTTAATCATGTTCCTTTCAAATCAATCATCGTCGTGATTGGGAATTTTATCACTACATATGTATGTGTAAGATATTTCAATAGGTGGAAATATATACCGGCCTGTGTTGAAATTTACACATCCCAAGAAAGTCCCTGAATTTTTCCTCATTAAAATTGGCTCCAGTGAAATAATCAAACAAAGGATAATAGCAGAATGGCAACTCCACTATTTGTCAAATGGTAGTTCATATGATAAAGAATTTTTCATGAGTTCAAGACAGCCGCTTTTTGAAGTAAAAATTAAAAAATAAACCATAATGTAACCTAGAGATAATTGAATATGCATTGCACCAGTAAATCATGTACCCAAAGAAACTCCATTGGGTAGCCAAAACCGTAAAAGGGTATTCAAATGAGGGGCTAGATGGTTTAAGCCTTGGTATATCTAAGAGGCTCAAATGTAAGTGTGGGATAGGTTCACAGGCATTTGATTTAATATTAATATGATATTTATTTTGTTTATTTGATGAGTCTTGATCATAGAGTAAGGAGACATTCTCAAAGAAGGCCTCTACTGTCTTTACTCAATTATTTTTTAGGTCATTAAATGATGATTTTCTCATAAAGTTGGAGATGATAATTTCTGTGGATGTATATGTTGAGTTCTACAGGCATTGATATGGATGACCACAAGGATTCCATGGAGCGAAATACTTAACACAGAGTCGCAACTGCATCAAGAAAAACATGAAACAAATCTCCTCTACATGAATTGTATCCTTGATTCCTTCGATCCTCGAATGATTTGCATGGAGTTGTTCATGTGTGCAGCCCCTAGAAGTATCTACATGGTCCTCGGCATGTCAAATTTCATCCTTGCCTTGATGAGCTCTGTTCAACCTCCATCGCAGTAGTTATGCCATCATAATCACATCGGGATTGGAGTGGAGTTATGGGAGAAGGGAGAAGAAGGGAAAGGCCCCTAAATAATCCTAGTGGGGGTGAATTTTGTTTAGGGCCTTCCCCCTATTTATATTAGGTGGGTATTTTTCATAAAACCTCTCAGAACTTAAGTATATCTTCCAACGTGCAAAAGACCATATGCATGAGACCTTCTAGGGCCATGTATCAATCAAGTTAATGACTATAGTGGCCCAATAACCTTTATTGGCCATACAAAATAATTAACTATATCATCATATAGATTAATTAATTTCGGATCTATTAACCCAATCGATAGGTTGAGACTCCAACACGTGGGGTGCCAAGATACACCTCATGCTCTAGAAGATACAAAGAGAGTGTATCAACTCACTCATGGAACCTGGTCATCATCGGTTACTGTGTACGTATGGTCCCTCATTGACTTGACACTCCTAGAGCAATTTAGGGTATGGTCAACTATCAAATATTTCACCTTAACCAGTCATCAAAGTATTGATGCCTTTGAAAGTCATCGAAGAACTCTTCTCCAATATTTCACTACCTTGGCCAATGACTTTATCCCATCATCTTTGTTGAGCTGGCACCTCTTATACTGAGGGTGGACGATCCCATGTTAACCACTCAATCCTTTTCGTGAACTACTTGATGCACTCGAACTAAGACTATTTAGAATTCCATGATTAGAGGCTCATAGGTCATGGTCAAAGTACAACTATCCGTTCGCAATACGTCTTAGGTATCTTAGGTCTATGGATCACTTACCCAACCGTGACATGAACCAACATGATAAACAGTTTGGTAATACTATTGAGGGATTCTTATGGATCAATTCGGTGAACTCTTTCCATTAAAGAGCACCCACTATCTATCCTTAGTGTCTCCACACTAATGGCTGCAAGACCGACATACTTTCATATGAGTGAGGCTAGATAGTATTATTCAGATGATATAAGATTAGTGATCTTTTTATTAATATCTCATCATAATTCACTAACTCCGATCATATATTCATGGACTTCTTTATAACCATCACACATGCACTATAATGAATATGTTCTTTTATTGAATATGGAACGAGATGTGGAATATATGATTGGCTTGTCAGCCACATATTTCCATCAGAATATTCAGATAGAAAGATCATTGGATGAATATGTATGTTTAAATAAAAATATTGATATATAGTTATATAACTTGATAAATAGAATGGTATATTCATTACAGATTAATAAATATACAGATCCATCAAAATAATATACACATGTCGAGAAATAGTAATATGATGGAGAAAATAAAAATAGAATGTCAATCGAGGGAATAAATACATGTAGAAAGAGAGAAAATCCATTTATTTGTGTAAATCCTTAGAAATACAACTTCAAATGATGAATTAATAATAACACTTATTTTTTGGGTATTAAAATCCTGCTATTCCAACATTAATTAGGAGATGTCAGCTCATGTTAATTTTTCAAAAATATTAATTAATGCATAAGACATTGGGGAAAAATATTATAAAGCAAGATAGTGTGTTGGTCCTCACAACTTACCTCCTAAGTTAAAGAACCTAGGAGAAACTATAGGCACGATATGATAAATAAGCCACGAGAAATTAAACATCATTTGGAGAAAATAAATTTTAAAACATGTTTGTCAGCTCATGTTTGTTAAATTTTAGAATATATTAAACCTAAAAATATTCTCAAGCACTTTATACATCAACTCAATATTGTCTATGATGTCAAGGTACAAATGAGGGTATCATAAATCAATATTATCTTGGAAATGATAATAAATAAAGCTAATATAATAAGTAACTTTTAATATAAAAATATTTATAAAAAGTATTGGATATGTATAAAACATAATCATTTGTGATATTAAATTGAAATATATTTCATCTGATCCCATTACCAGAAATCTTTTTCAATCACTATTTTTCAAGCTTCTAGGTGACAAGTGGAGTATGCCCTATTTGGTTTGATTTTTTGGATGCAACCATTCCTACTTCATCCATACATACCAATGATGATAATCGATCTAATCTCTTGATAGACAACCTTGTTTGACAGTTCTTAAAATGTTTAAGAATCTATTTGCAAACATTACCATTAAAAGACGATAAAGATAACTAAACCCATCGAAGGATAACTGCCAAGACTAGGGTTCACCCAACTGATATCCATCCGATATCGGGAAGAAAACTGGGATGGTGCCAGATATAGGATTCCGGATATCGAACGATATCCGTCTCGAAAGGGTAGATGGATATCGGTGATGGATATCGTAGATATAGGGACGCGACAGATATCGGATGCCGGATATCGGTTATCGATATCCAGATATCGGTTATCGATATACGGATATTGGTTATTGATATTCGGATATCGAAACCGACACCTAGATATTTTTTCTGAATCCGTAGCAATCCCAAATGGTAGATTTTAAAAAAAATTTAAGGTTTAAACTTGCTCCAGCCATATTTAATCTAAATCCTTCTTATGACTTGCGCGCCAATGAATGCTACTTATGGAAAATATTAGAGATATGCCCCTGTGACTTAATATTGTCAAAATTTGTATAAGGAAACTTTACGAAAACAAAAGTTCATACATGAAGCCAACATAGAAAATTATTTTGATCCTTATTCGAGCAACATATAACCTATAGTTTTATGGGGACTAACCTACTAAGGAATATGTAAACTATTTATCTAGAAATTTGAAAAGAAACTAGAAGCTTATTGGTTCTTTAACATGGTTTATTGGTTTATATAAATATTTATATTATTGAATTAAGTGAAAATGTGAGTTATGTAAATTAATAATTGGGTAAGTGTAAATTTATAATTCTCAAAAATTCACAAAATTTTTAGGAAAATGTTTCATAAATTTTTAACTAAATTATACCCACTATTTGGTGTGTTAACATGGTTTATATACCTAATATTTTATATTATTGAATTAAGTGCAAATGTGAGTTATGTAAATTACTAATTGGGTAAGTGTAATTTATAATGTTGGAAAATTCAACATTTTTTATGAAAATATTTCATGTTTTTTTATCAAAATTTTCCCGCCACTCTTTGGTGCTTTAACATGGTTTATTTACCTAATTTGTATACTAATGAATTAAGTGCAAATTTGAAACATGTAAGTTACTTATTTGGTTAAGTGTAAATTATTTATTTTGGAAAATTGAACAATTCTTTAGGAAAATGATGCATAATTTTTAACTAAATTATCCCCCACTGTTTGGTTCTTCAACTTGGTTTATTTACCTAATATTTATATTATTGAATTAAGTGCTGGTTTGAGATATGTAAATTACTTATTTTTTTAAGTGTAAATTTTTTATGTTTAAAAATTCAACAATTTTTTATGAAAACGTTGCAAAAAATTTTAACAAAATTATCCCCCACTTTTTGACACTTTAACACAGTTAATTTACATAATATTTATATTATTGAATTAAGTGAAATTTGAAATATGTAATTTACTTATTCAGTTAAGAGTATTTTTATGTTTGAAAATTCAAAAAAAAATAGGAAAATGATGCAAAATTTTTAACTAAATTATCCCCCACTCTTCGGTGCTTTAACATGGTTTATTTACCTAATATTTATGTAAATTATTAATTGGGTAAGTGTAAATTTATAGTTTTGGAAAATTCAAGAAATGTTTATGAAAATGTTTAAAGAATTATTTATAAAATTGGCACCACATTTTGGTTCTTTCACATGGATTATATAACTAATATTTATATTAGTGAATTAAGTGAAAAGTTGAAATATGTAAATTACTAATTGGATAAGTGTAAATTTATAATGTCAGAAAATTCAACAATTTTTTAGAAAAATTATGCGAAATTTTAACAAAATTATTCCCCACTTTTTGGTGCTTTAACATGGTTATTTACCTAATATTTATATTATTGAATTAAGTGCAAATTTGAGATATGTGAATTACTTATTTGGTTAAATGTAAATTTTTTATGTTTGAAAATTCAACAATCTTTTAGGAAAATGATTCAAAATTTTAACAAAATTGTCCCCACTCTTTGGTGCTTTAACATGGTTTATTTACCTAATATTTATATAATTGAATTAAGTGCAAAATTGAGATGTGAATTAATTTTTTGGTTAACTTTAAATTTTTTTTGTTTGAATATTTAAGAATTTTTTAGGAAAATGATGTAAAATTTTAACAAAATTATCCCCCACTTTTTGGTGCTTTAAGGACTATTTACGTAATATTTATATTATTGAATTAATATGTATATTTGAGATATGCGAATTACTAATTCGGTAAGTGTAAATTTATAATGTTGGAAAAATCATCATTTTTTATGAAAATGTTGCAAAATTTTCAACAAATTTTTTATCTACCAAATATTTATATCATTGAATTAAGTGCAAATTTGAAAATACGCCCTTCCCCTGAAATATATAGGAAATTGTCGCAAAGTTTCTAACAAAAAATGCCTTCTGTAATATGTAACCATCAAAATATGTCCTTCCCCTGAGAATCTCCCCACGGCTCTGTCAGAGGTTTGTGCTCACTTGGTCAACACCTGCATAGCTAAAGATAACAAATAAAAAACGATGATTACGCAAAATATGCATAAAATGCTGTCAATGTAGGTGATGTGTACCTCGAGCACATGCGAGAAAGAATCAGAGAGTAAGAGAGAATGAGATAAGAGAAGGAGAATTACATATAAAAAAAGAGAAACAATCAGAGGGTGAGAGAGAATGAGAGGAGAGAGGGATAATTAGAGAAAGAATGACATTGAAATGGAATGAGAGAAAGGGAGAGTGACAGAGTGAGAGAGAGGGTGAATGAGAGAGAAATGAGAGAAAGAATCAGAGAGTAAGAGAGAATGAGAGAAGAGAGAAAGAGGGAGAATTAGAGATAAAAAGATAAAAAAAAATCAGAGAGTGAGATAGAATGAGAGAAGAGAGGGAGAATTAGAGAAAGAATTCCACTAAAATGGAATGAGAGAAAGGGAGAGTGACAGAGTGAGAGAGAGGGTGAATGAGAGAGAAATGAGAGAAAGAATCAGAGAGTAAGAGAGAATGAGAGAAGAGAGGAAGAGAGGAAGAGAGGGTGAATTAGAGATAAAAAGATAAAAGAATCAGAGAGTGAGATAGAATGAGAGGAGAGAGGGAGAATTAGAGAAAGAATGCCATTGAAATGGAACAAGAGAAAGATAGAGTGACAGAGTGAGAGAGAAGGTGAATGAGAGAGAAATGAGAGAAAGAATCAGAGAGTAAGCGATAATGAGAGAAGAGAGGAAGAGAGGGAGAAGTAGATATAAAAAGATAAAAAGAATCTGAGAGTGAGAGAGAATGAGAGGAGAGAGGGAGAATTAGAGAAAGAATTCCACTGAAATGGAATGAGAGAAAGGGAGAGTGACAGAGAGAGAGAGGGTGAATGAGAGAAAAATGAGACAAAGAATCATAGAGTGAGAGAGAATGTGAGAAGAGAGGGAGAATTAGAGATAAAAAGAGAGAAAGAATCAGAGGGTGAGAGAGAATGAGAGGACAGAAGGAGAATTAGAGAAAGAATGCCGCTGAAATGGAATGAGAGAAAGGGAGAGTGACAGAGTGAGAGAGAGGGTGAATGAGAGAAAAATGAGACAAAGAATCATAGAGTGAGAGAGAATGTGAGAAAGGGAGAATTAGAGATAAAAATAGAGAAAGAATCAGACAGTGAAAGAGAATGAGAGAGAGAGGGAGAATTAGAGAAAGAAAGAGAGAAAGAATCACAGAGTGAGAATGAGAGAGAGGGAGATTGAGAGAAAAAAGATATATAATGAGACTAGAATTGACGAAGATAAAAATAAATTGAAGCTACTGAAATTCAGTAGCTTCGATTGGAAATAAAATTCTTTGAATACATGCAACCAGAAAGGAAATTCTGACAATTTTATGAACGGGAAGGAGCTATGAGAAATAGCGGAACAATATTTGAGAATTGTCAGACAAGAACTGAGAATTGGCGGATGAAGGTCTCATATGATAGTTTAGAATTGTCGGATGAAGAATGAGTCAGATGAGAATTGAGAAATGAGAATTGGCAGATAAAGCAGAATATGAGAAATAGCGGCAGAAGAAGAAAAAATTATTTGAAGGGCGAAGAAGAACTTACCCGCGACCGCCAATTCCGCCGATGCCGCCATCCACCGTTTGTCGTCCTTCCTCCGCTGTCCACCGTGCGCCAAGGCGCCAAACCCTCTCTGGATCTCTTTCGTGTATTTTCGATTTAAAATTTTTAATCGAAAATACATGAAATGACGAAATACACAAAAGAGAGGTTTTCGATGTGGATATCGGAATCCGATATCCAACATCGATATCCGATGTCGTCATCCTCTCCCCTGAGACAGAGGCGGATGACGACATCAAGACGGATATCGATTTTAAGTATCGGCACTATAGCAACCGATATCCGATACCAATATCCGATATCCGGGTATCGAAAAAGCGGATACCGGCAATTCCCTTTCCGGTATCCGATACAGCATCTGTCCCGATACCGTCATCCGGTACCGGTATCGGGACGGACGAACACTAGCCAAGACCTTCACCCTCTTTGGCTTGGAGATATGAAGAAAAGTTACAATTCCTGGAAGCTCCTCAAGAAAACCTTAGAATTTTCATTACTTCCAAGGAAAAATATAAAAAATAGTTCATCAACTCTGTTCTTCCAGCCTCACATATTTTTTTCATGCACCATGCAAAACCATAGAATAAATAGGAACCATGTATTACCTAGTTCTTTCTTCAAGGATAAAACAATAAAACAACATCACACAGTCAATAGAAGACACCTATAAAATAGGAACCGCCATCTCTAAGCTGTTATCTCTCTCTCTCTCTCTCTCTCTCTCTCTCTCTCTCTCTCTCTCTCTCTCTCTCTCTACGCCGTGGGTTCTTCGGGCAGAGTCTAGAGAGAGAGAGGAAGGCCATGGGGACATCGTCAGACTCCTCGAAGGTGGTTCAAGAACTTCTTTTGTACTGCGCGAGCGCCGCGCTGAGTTGTCTGGTATTGTTTGTGGGTCTTCGGCAGCTCGACCCCAATAGGGCAGCGAGCAAGAAGGCTCTCGAACACAAGAAGGAGATAGCCAAACGCCTGGGCCGGCCCTTGATCCAGACGAACCAGTACGAGGTTTGTTTTTCCTCGTTTTGCGATTGCCCATTTGACGAATTATGGGAGTTTTTATTTTTTTGTTTCCGTGTAGCGGTTTGGCCGTTGATGTTTTCTTTTTGATGGTTTGTGAAAATTTATGTTTTTTTTTCTTTTGCTCTGACTTTGAGTGGTTTTAATTAATCCTAACTCATCTCCTCTTAAGACGGTTTCAATTTTCCGACGTTGCTTTATTTTCTTTAAGTTATTCACAGATTTAGGGAGCTCGTTTTGAAAATCTCTGAAGGTTCAGTTTTTTTTTCAGTACTGTTGATTTTCATGGAATTTTTGTCAATTGGGTATCCTCCATTTTTACCCTCCGTGAGGTCCAAATTGACATTGGTTTAAATTGTTGCTTAATTGGTTTCGCCTTACGGCTTATATTACGGGAATTAGTAATTGCCGAAAAGTTCAAAGTAATTGAGAAATTGGAGGACTTTTTTCCGATGAAAAAGAGTGATCTTTGAAAAAGAATTTGCATAGGCAGTCTCTTCGATGTAATATGTGATGGATAAGAATATCATGTGATAGTTCAATTTCTTGAATTTGGTTTTTGAACATGAACCCGCAGTTGACAAAGTTTTTTTGCTATAGGAGAAGTTTACTTGGATGCTGCATTTCTCCTTTAATGCCAAATGTTGATGTTCCTAAAGATTCCAAATTATGTTATTTTGAAAACCCCAGAAAGTTCTGCGTTTATGTATCAGTACTGTTGATTTTTATGCAATAGTTGTCAATTGGGTGTCGAGGAATTTTACCTTTCATGCTGTCCAACTTGAATTTTTTAAAAATGTTTATTTTTTCATGTAGTATAGAAGCCCATATTGATA
Organism: Wolffia australiana; assembly: GCF_029677425.1. NCBI lineage: Eukaryota > Viridiplantae > Streptophyta > Magnoliopsida > Alismatales > Araceae > Wolffia > Wolffia australiana. The sequence continues at coordinate 4,518,803 of NC_135852.1, read as the reverse complement.
TTCCCGCCATAATGCTGCTTCGATCAATTTTTTATGTTTCATATAATGTAATTATTGCAGTAATATTAATGGAATTGCATAAATATATTGTTTAATCTATGAACCATGTTTTTTTACTTATCATGGACTTTAAGATAATGCCATGTCATTCAAAATCATCGAAATCTAATCCCTGAATTCATTTATGTTTCAACTCAGCTCAGTTTTATTTAATATGCAATCTTGTTGACATCGCTTTTGTTTTAATGATCTATTCCGAAATTTAGGAAATAACTTACCCTCATCTTCTATCTAACGCGTGACATGATGTGCAGGATGTAATTGCGTGCGATGTTATAAATCCTGATCATATTGACGTAGAATTTGACTCTATCGGGGGCCTGGAAGCAATTAAGAGATCTCTATATGAACTGGTCATCCTTCCTTTGCGGAGGCCTGAATTATTTTCTCATGGAAAACTTTTAAGCCCACAAAAGGGTGTCTTGCTTTATGGACCACCAGGAACTGGAAAGACGATGCTTGCGAAAGCGATAGCCAAAGAATCTGGAGCAGTTTTTATAAACGTCAGAGTATCTAACTTGATGAGCAAATGGTTTGGGGACGCTCAAAAACTTGGTAAAGAAATTTCCAAAATTTCCCTTATTTTCTGATCTTTATTTGTCATTGAGAGTTGTGTAACGTTTACATCCATATTACTTTTTTAAAATAAGATATCGTCATCTTACTCTAATTATGTTCCTGAACCAGACTTTTCACAATAATAGGAACTGTGATTTAAGTTATAAAATATAGGAAGGGGATAAAGTAACTTCTTAAGAATTGTGGGGGGGAATTAGAGAATTTTCTTGAGAACGGACAAGGGGAAATAGGAAGAAACTGCCACTGACACATCCATTATCTCTAAAAGTATTTTGTTTACCCATGCCATTGATATGGCCAAACCGGCAGTTTTCCTATGTGAGAAGGGGTAAAACCTCCAAAATTTTTGGCCGGGACCTCAGACCCACACCCAGAAGGGGAGCTCTGGTTTTGACCCCATGCTAACTGACTGTGCAGTTGGATCTGCAGCGGGCATATCCAGATGCCTCGATAAGGTGCTTCGGTAGTTGCCATACCTAACAGAACCCTAAAACAGAAGAATTAGGTATCTATCCGTAGATGATGTAAGCAAAGGACAATCACAGGGAAGTCAATCGTAGATTAGGTGATGATTAGTCATGAGGTGAGCTGGCTAAAGATCTGGTGAGGCGATTGCAGGGACAAGGATCACAGGATGGTCAAGGGTAAAGGGACAAAGAGAGAAATTCCTAAGATTGGTCGATCAAAGATGTGACTTTCTTCATTCTTAACTGTTCTCCTGAGGGAGGGGCTATACATATTTAAAGGGGAACAAGAAATTACACTAGCGACAAAAGACGAAAATACCCCTACTCATCTCAAGTGCCTCAGAAACTACCTTAAAGCTTATATGTGTCGTCAATATGAAATAAGCAATTCGAAACAGAATTTAGAAGTCTTATTGACACCCGGATTGGTGACATTTACTTCTGCATATGTAATGCGTTATTCATTTTTTATCTTATAACCAGAGAAACGCACTTGTCTGCAGTTACGGCAGTTTTCACCTTGGCCTACAAGCTCCAGCCTGCTATCATATTCATAGATGAAGTCGATAGTTTCCTGGGTCAGCGTCGGACTACAGACCATGAAGCCATGACCAATATGAAAACAGAATTCATGTCACTGTGGGACGGATTTACCACTGACCGTAAGTTGTGTTTCCATTTCTATTCATATGCTTTGACTAAATTTGTGCAGCAATGACAATATAATCTTAGAAAACTTATAGTAATGTCCTAATCATCCTCAGAGGAATCATCTTTCTCTACTTTTTGGGAGGACAATAGAAATAACCCTCAATTCTTCCAAGATCTCGAATTCTTATTTTTGGGCTGCAGGTCTAGTCGAATGGATCTACTGTCCACAATAGGCAACTATAGTTTCTCTCTATTAAGAGTAAAATGTAATGTGACTGTATTTTCCGTGCAAAACCTTGTTCGACTGATGGGTCAGGCATAAACACTGTCCATTTATTCATACTTTATAAAATCATAATAATACCATTATTATTGGTTTATATTTTGTCGCTTTTCCTGCAGAAAACGCCCGGGTCATGGTTTTAGCAGCCACGAATCGTCCATCTGAGCTGGATGAGGCAATTCTGAGGCGTCTACCTCAAGCGTTTGAGATCGGAATACCTGATCGTAGTGAGAGGATCAAGATCTTGAAGGTGATTTTGAAGGGAGAGAAAGTGGAAGAAGGCCTTGATTATGATTTCATAGCAAGCATGTGCGAGGGGTTCACTGGATCTGACCTTTTTGAGCTCTGCAAGCAAGCTGCTTATTTCCCCCTCAGGGATTTGTTGCAAGATGAGAAACAAGGCAAGAAATCCATGGTGAGTGGCCGCCTTTCTTTTTTCCTTGATAATTTTGGGTCTTTTTTTAGTGTTTTTCTTCGTTTATAACTATTTGTGAAGTCAATCATGCTGCTTAGAAAGACATTTTTTCTGCGGATGAGTTTAGAAGACCAATTTACTTCAGACATAGTTACGCGTTCAAAATAATCCAATATGATTCTTGGCTTGACTTCGACATAATTCTAATAATATTCACCAATTTTGGCTTTTTGAAATCGGTGATCTATTTTACAGTGTTTAAAGTTTATGCCGAACGTAATTACTAGAATTTCTGCAAATTTGACGTTTCATCTTTTTTAATTTCTTCTCTGTTTCTTTGTTTCTTTCCATCTCATTAAAACTAGTTTTAAGGTATTAAATTTTATTTTTCACAATTTCGTGTTTTTACAAAGTATTTTCATTCGCAATGGTCAAGGTAAACTCTAGAGATCATCAAACGGCTTTCTCTAAAGTTATCATTTGCAGTGCGCAAATTTTATTTTAGAAATGATGTACAAAATTTGAGGGTTTTGCTCTGAGCCGTCTCCCTCACACCCACATGCGCGAAGATTAATTATCCTCAATTGACTTGTCTCAGTGACCTTTTTTCAATGTTAAGCTTCAAAGTAATGTCCTTCGGACCTTTTCTTAAATTTCAACATTTTCAGTTGTGAGCTTTCTCCTATTTAATCAGGCGTTTAAATAATCCACGTTGTAACTTTTAAAGTTGATTTTTTGCATGACTAGACGAATTTGAAAATTTTGAGTCATGTGCTCTCTCTCTCTTTATAGATTTATTATAAACAAGTAATTTGATTTACACCTAATTGGCGTTCCATATTAGACATTACTCTTGAATTCTCTAAATATCGGTTCTTAAGCTTGAGTTTTCTCTCTCACGCCCTGTTCCCTTCATTGATCTACCTTTGATATTTTATTTAACGCAACGTTCAAAGTATATTTCAGACATATTGGACGAATCTCTCCAATTTTGCGTTTTACGTTCTCGCTCGCATCACTCTCTTGCACTATTTGTCTTTAGATTTTCGGACTAATTCATGTTTAACAAAATTAGGCTTCAAAATTTTGGCTTAGCGAGGCAATTTTGTTTTAAAATTTGCCGCCTTGAGTTCTGTGCGTTCTCTATCGTATTATTTTCTGCCCCTCTTAACTTATCTGATTTTAAATACTACACTGATTTTATCCACAGATGCATCCAGAGAGATCTCTTTGCAGTGCTCGAATTTATTTATTTCATCATGGACTATCTTTATAAATTGAACGATTCTATTTCTCTCTTTATGAATGGGGATCAAGAAGCTATCCGTTAGGTGTTCAAAGAAACCGCTTTGGCAATACTCAAAAATTAATTCACTCAAACATTTCTCAGAAAATTGCGATTAATGCTCCGTGCTCTCATCCTTTCGGTGTCTTTCTTTATGTATCCAGTTTAAGAGAATAATTTTTGACGCCTATCGTTTTGCTCTCTCTCTTGAAGTGTATAATTATACCCTTATCTACGCCTTCAAAGCAATTGCTTCAGCAATTTTCGAAACAGTTCAATTTCTGAAAATTTTATTCTCTCTCCCCCAACTTATACCTCCGACCCACCGTCTATTTCTAATGAATAAGTCGATACAACTTTGGACTTTTGGGTTTCATTCGTCTCTCTTCTTGTACGTCCGATTCACCGAGCATTTCTGACGTTACGGTCAATTTACGGGCTTTTATTCATTTCTCAACTTGTACATCGATCCGCAGTTCTTATGCAATGGTTAGCTTTATAAGTTTTCGGTCTCATTCATCTCTCTCTACTTGTTCCTCTGATTTAATATCAATTTCTTCTTCTGAAATGGTTAGCGTTTGAACTTTAATGGTTTTATTCATCTGATCCACAATCCATTTATTCTTGTGAAATGGTTTACTTTTGAACTTGAACGGTTTTATTCATCTTTCCCTCTAATACTTGCACGTCTGACCCACAATCCATTTCTTCTTGTGAAATGGTTAGCTTTTGAACTTGAATGGTTTTATTCATCTTTCCTTCTATACTTGCACATCTGATCCATAATGCATTTCTTCTTGTGAAATGGTTAGCTTTTGAACTTTTGGGTTTTTAACGTTCTCTCTCTCTACTTGTACCTTCTGATATAATGTCAATTTCTTCTTCTGAAATGGTTAGCTTTTGAACTTTTGGGTTCTATATGCTCCCTCTTTAATTATACAGTCAATTTTTCTTAATCTCTCTCTCCTAACATGTACTCCTATACTTATATGGATGCAGACACCAAGGGCGCTATTGCAGAAGGATTTAGAGAGGGCCCTGTTGGCTTCGAGGAGGAGCAAGGCGGCGACGAGCGAGTACCAGTTCGGGTCGCCTTCATCTCGTTACGGCGACGATGAAGGCCAGTTAGCACAGAACACTTTCTCTGAAATCTGCAAGCTTATGTCCCGCATCGTTACCGTCCAACCGCCCGCCGCCCCCGCCGCTCCCCCGCCTCCGGACTCCGACGACCAATGATCAATTCCCTGGTGAGTCCTACAGAATTTTGCTTTTTCTTTGTGCCTCTTTCTTATGACTGGATCCTGTAAATTTATTGAAATGATGGATGCGCTCATCTGCACTGAAAATCTTCAGAAATATTCTTGTTTTCTTATTGGAAATTTCAAGTATTTGTGAGTTGTGATTATAGTGCAGGACGGGGTGATTTTTTCGTCCCGGTACGATTTTGTCCTAAGATACGGACGAATTTTGAGATGAAAATTTGTCCCAGGGACCACCGGACCGGACGGTTTTCTTCCCATGGGGCGGGAAAACTGCCCCTCTGGAAGACTCGGACGTTGGACGGACAAATCTGGACGGAAATCCACTGGATTCACATCCGACGGTTGAGATGTAGCTACGTGGCCTTGCAATGAAAATTTGCATCAAAGTCCCTGTTTTTTTTCATGCCCACGCCGCTCAGAAATAATTGTACATATGGCCCTTTGCATTCTCTCTCCTCCGTAATTCCCTAAAAACTAAGAAAAATCTACATTAATATATTAAATATATAAAATGGGTTTTTTCATCCGGGACGAGGGATGGGGCGAAAATTCGTCCCAGGAGGAGTGGACGTGAACCGTCGGGCAAAAATTCGTCCCATCCTTCGTCCCTGCACTGAATCTGGACGTTGAACGCGACGAAATTCGTCCCGTCCCGTCCATCGTCCACATCCGGGACAATCCGGAACTATAGTTGTGATGGAGTTTGGGAACCATTTGGTCTATGTATGCATTGTGCACCAATATCTTTTGATTTGACTGTTTGGCAGACACTTTGTGGTTCATGCTGGCACAAGCTGTAAATTTATAGCGTTAGTTGTGGCTGGTCGATTCAATCAGAGAAGATGATCGCCCTTCATATGGTAAATGGAAGCAACACAAAAAATTAAAGCATTCATAGACTGGGTTTGAAGGTTATCAGTTAATTTGTGATAATAATCTCACTTTTATACTAAAGAAGGGCAACTAATATTATCATAAGAAAACCTTGATCTGGCCAAAACTGTTACCTAAAATTCCTAATCCGAACCTGTAGCCAATCAAAGATTGTCATCACAATTGTACGCAAGAAATCTTACAGATTTCTTGAATATTTTAAAGAAATATTTCCTAGTGTAACTCATTATAGGAAGAATGATAATTCGAGAATCACGATAACAGAAAAAACTAGAAATTTCACAAATGAAATTCTATTCACATGAGATTTCAGCAAGACAAGCACATCCCCAAGGCATGAACATAAATCCAAAACTCAGAATTTTATCATCCCATATTCAGAGAAGATCTGTTCATCTGTTCATCGCATTATAAAATCAGAATGAGATATATATCGTCACATTATAAGCAACTGTTCATCGCATTTTCAGCGAACCTCCCTTTTTTCTTCCTAAAATCGAGTCCTCGCTGTTTCTCACTCTAGTAACGAAGGGATACAAAAACACAGGATAAGATCAAACAGAGACTTCCCGGAGGAAGAGAGAGAAACAAATCCGTGGATATAAAGATTTCGAAGAAATATTTAGAAAGATGTTACTTTTAGAAAGGTGGAACATCTCATTATACGTTACAACGTTTAGAACCCAAAACACGAAAGACTGAAACTTTTGGAAGATTCAATCGACCAAAATAGAGGAAAGATTATTGAAAGATGCAGAGCATCTCATACCCAAAAATCCAAAAACACAGATTTCTACGCTGAAATGGACAAAAAAAAAGGAAGAACGATAATGCGAACAGTTTGGCTTCTGCAGTTATCTAAAGCTACGAAATCACTCATTTTGACTAGGTGAGAGACCAAAAGATTGGCGCAGACAGCACACAAGAACAGAACCTTCATGTATAACGGGTACCAAACCCTAGAGTGGAACATATATTTTGGCCACCAGAAAATGCAGATATTTCTCTCAAAAGCATAAGAAAATGAGCGATTGGAATCCTGATCGCCATGAACGTGACAGAAAATCCCACACCAAAAAACCCATGAACAACCCAAGATTTAGAAGATCAAACACAAAAGAAAGACAAAAGGGAAAGATGCACGGGCCAATATCATCAGATCTACCATAAACAGAGGAACAAAAATCAGGAGAATAATTTGGGGATAGTCCAAATCTACGAAAGTGCTCATTTTAACCTGTAGAGAGAATTTAAAAAACGGTTCACACAACATCTTTCACATATAATGGGTATGATAAACAGCTTGAAAAGGAAAACAGAAGGATAAGTGATTCAGCACGCAGATAATTCTCTCAAAAGGACAAGATCAGAGAGACCAAGAACAGGAACCATAATCGCCTTTCAAAAGACAGAAAAAATCCCACACCAAAAAACCCAAGAACATCCCAAGATTTAGACGCTCAAACACATAAGACAGACAAAAAAGAAAGATTCACAGGTTAATATTATTAAATTAGGTAATTTGGGGATAGTCTAAATCTACGAAATTGCTCACTTTAACCTGTAGAGAATAAAAAAAAACGGTTCACACAACTTTCACATATAATGGGTACGATAAACAGCTCGAAAAGGAAAACAGAAGGATCAGTGATTCAGAACGAGATATTTTCTCAAAAGCATAAGAACAAGATCAGAGATATCCAGAAGAGGAACCGTGATCGTCATTAAAAAGAAAGAAAATCCCACTCCGAAACAACACATGAACGTCCCAAGATTTATAAATTAAAACACAGAAGACAAACAAAAAAAGAAAGATTCACGGGATAATACAATCAGATTAAGTGAATAATTCGGCGCTGATCTAAAGCTAAGAAATTGCTCACTTTAACCTGTAGAGAGACCAAAAAAATGGCGCACACAAGATCCTCCATATATAATGGGTATGCTAGAAGGCGGCTCGAAAAGGAAAAGCAAAAGGATCAGTGATCCAGAACGCAGATACTTCTCTCAAAAGCATAAGAACAAGATCAGAGAGATCAAGAACAGATAATTTTACTTAGATCGGGAACCATGATCATAAAAAATCCCACACCAAAAAGCCCAAGAATATCCCAAAATTAAACAGCTCGAACACAAAAAACAAACAAAAAAAGAAAGATTCACGGGATAATACAATCAGATTAAGCGAATAATTTGGCGCTGATCTAAAGCTAAGAAATTGCTCACTTTAACCTGTAGAGAGACCAAAAAAATGGCGCACACAAGATCCTCCATATATAATGGGTATGATAGAAGGCGGCTCGAAAAGGAAAACACAAGGATCATCGATTCAGAACAAACCCTAGATGGGCACATATCTCTTGGCCACCTGCTTCGCCGCGACGGCGGCGCCGACGACGAGCCCGCCGAGAGCCCCGGCCACGGCCGCCGACCTCGGCCCCGACGCCGCCTTGAACAGCACTCCAGTCCCCAGCCCCGCCACCACGCTGTTCACCCAATCATCATCATCCCTCGCCATGACCATCCCGCTCTCCAGCCCGGCGTACATCAATCCAATCACCCCGAGCCGATTCCCAATCCGCCGACCGGCCTGCCCCGACGAGTTCAGCACCCTGTTGACCCTCAGCTTCAAAGAATCCCCCTTCTCCGCCGATCGAACAGCCTCAATCAAACCCTTCGAGGCCCCGGCGATCGATCCGGAGAGGTACCCGCAGCCGGTGTAGTAGGTGAGATTCTCCCCCCAGGATCGCCGCTGCGCGATCGATTCTTCCTGGAAGAGGAACTCCGGCGCGGTCGGCAGATTGTAGATCGTCTGGTACGGGATTTGCAGGTCTTTGTAGGGATTGTACTGCCGAACGCCGATTTCTTGTTCTGATCCGCTTCGCTTGTCCTTGTCCGCGGTCCAGCTTCCTGCCGCCGCCATGGCCGCTTCTCCCCCTCTCCTCTCCCTCTCTCTCTCTCTCTAGAAACCTCCCTTTCTCTCTCTTCTGCGCGCAGACGAGGGCTTCGAAGCTTCCGGAGAAGACGACGGCGGAAGGAGGGGGAAAGACCAGGGCAACGTGCTGGGCACGTGCCTCCTAGGTTTTTATAGCCGCTCGCACGTGCGGGGGTTATCAGCCATTCCCTCTGGTATTTTGTTAAATTTTATTTTATTTTCTTTGCATTGGTCAATGTGGGCTGGTTTTGGGCCAGAAAGTAGGGTTGGACAGTCCCCATCTCTCGTAGAGCTTCTCGTCGAACTGCTTAAACCTTACATAAAGTTATAGTGCAGGGACGCGGACGGGACGATTTTTTCATCCCGGGACGAAAAAATCATCTCGTCCAAAGATACAGACAAATTTTGGGACTAAAATTCGTCCGGGGGACCACCGGACAGGACGGTTTTCGTCCCATGGGATGAAAAACCCGTCCGTCTGGAGGTCTTGGACGTTGGACGGACGAATCTGGACGGAAAACTGCCGGATTCACATCCGCCGGTTGAGATGTAGCCACGTGGTCTCGTAATGACAATTTTGCATCAAAGTCCATTTTTTTTACGTGCGTGCAAACAGACACCGCTCCGAAATAATTGTACATATGGCCCTTCGAGTTCTCTCTCCTCCGCAATTCCCTAAAAACTTAGAAAAAACTATATTAATATATTAAAAATATAAATGGGTTTTCTTCGTCTGGGACGAGGGGCGGTACGAAAATTCATCCCAGGAGGACTGGACAGGACAAAATTCATCCCGGGAGGACTGGACGGGACGCTTTTCTAACAGTGAGACGAAAATTTGTCCCGTCCTTCGTCCACGCACTGAATCCAGACGTCAGACGGGACAAATTTGTCCCGTCTCATCCATCGTCCATGTCCGGGACGATCCGGAACTATACCTAAAGTTTGGTCCAATCTTAATCTATAGCAAAATAAGATGTTAAGTCCATCTTGGAAAAAAGAATTTCCTGTTACAAGGGGTTGCACTACTCGCGACTGGAGAAGGTCACGATTCTGTTGCTGTCCAGTTTTAGCAATAGTGTAGACCTAGAGCTGAAGTTTGGTTTGGTCTCAGTCTTGGACTTGTCAGATTTTCAAATGACTGTCAAAGACAAAGTTAAAATGTCAATGTGCAAGCATATGAGCTCAAAGTCAACATTATGAGATAATATACAATCATTAATGCAATAAATCAAATAACATATAGACATGAGATTGATGAGCTGAAAAAAATTTCAAGAAAATAGGCAAAATTTTGGATATTGAAATATTTTCCAACCTCATGGAATAACTGAAACTTCCATCGTTGTTCAAACATTGTTCCAATGTCGAACATAGGCTTCATCAGTAATATCATTCCAAATTCTCATTCATCGTGGTGCATGCACTGTTAAGCTACCTTATTCATTCAGTGCTAGTTGGTACTTATGAGACACCTTGATGATGATTCTCTAATGCATCAATTTGAATACGAGTAACAGTTTATACGCTATCAAAATAGTAGATTTTGCTATCACATGTGATTGTGAAACAGTATTAGTAACCTCACGAAAATGTAGAAGTCATTCTGAAAACATTTTCAAGAGATCTCACTCTTTAGACATGATGAAACAGTTCGTTGTATTTGTATTGCCATAATCACTCGCCATTTTGTCAAATACTTTCCTTTTTCCCAAGCTGCTTTAAGCATATCGTTTGTAGAGTTCCACTTGGTGGGAACGTCTTCAATGAGTTAATATGTATTTTTCATGCCCAAATCACAACATAAATTTCGATACTTCGACCAAGCACTGTGCTCACTCCAAAGTCAGATGCTCACTCCAAAGTCGGATTCTAATTTGAAGTTTGTAGCACCGGTGCTTTCAAAAGAACCTCCTTAATCTGAATAAAAGCTTCCCTCTCTACGTTGTTAATAACAACATTGGTACCTTTAACTAATAGATTGGTCAAGCTTTTAGACAATTTAGCAAAGTCTTTAATTGATTGTCTATAGAAGCCCATGTTACCCTCTTACTTCCTTGGTGTTGGTGGGAAGTGGAAGGTTGTGGATCACCTCCACCTTTGATTCTCCACATATAATCCATGATTTATTTCTAGATGCCCTAAATTATTCTCTCTTCTATCATGAAATGGGACATTTTCCAACTGAAGCTCAATCTTCTCTCCACGCATATTTGTAAAACATTCTCTAAATTAGCCAAGTATACATAAAAATTATGGCAAGAATGGAAAATTGCGCCATAAAAATTTATAAAGAATCTCTCAGCAATTACGATAACAAGGAAGACATGCATATTTGAAATGTACATTTTTGTACATCTCGTCGTATAAAGGATGGGTATTCTACTGGAATGTATTTTTTGGAGTCCATGAGCAGATTTTCCTTCGCTCATGCTGATGAAAAGACAAAGATTTTATTTTCTTGTTAGAGCTAGTCTAACTTTTATCTCTGGGGTTCCAAAATTTTTGACCCCATTGGTTGGATCTATTAATGGCCATAACATATTCATACAAAGGCCAATCAACTTCCACATGATCGATGCTAGAACAATAGTGACATCGTGAAATGTCTCAGAGAGAAGGACGGGGTGAATCATGAGAGCTCAAGTTATGTAGGAGTTTAGTTAAATCAGAAAGTGATCTTACTAAAAGTTCAATTCCCAAATCATGCTCAACTGCACTCACATCTATCATCCCACCAATTCTAGTGTATGGATTTCTTCTATGATAGTTGAGACAAGTGTAATATGCATCATTATCTAAAAATGTATCTAATAATTCAAGAGCTTTGTCCAAGTATTTATGCATAACTATACCTTTGCTTTTGGCATCAATCATCTTCAAGGCTTGATCTATCAAATCTGCATACAATTTTTGGACGATGTCGCATTCCTCCATTCCATGGCGAGGACATTTCCTAGTTAATTCATTCAATTTTCTCGTGATCACTTAGAAATTCATTAAGACCTTGATAAAATTATCATATTACTCTTCAATTTCTTTCATTTTACCCAACGGAATAGTATTTTTCAATAACTTAGTTTACATATTTTCTCAATAATGATGTAAAAAAAATTTATATTTGTGTTAAAGATTTAAAGGAAATAATATAATCTTATGAGATCATTAATAACATTATAAAAATGAAACTTCTGCCAAATGAGAGAGAAATCTTCTACATGTTTTTATGGTTCCTCTTAATATAAACCACTAAAGTTAGAGAGATGCTGAATCATATGATGATTTTTCAAAAAATTGTATCCCTCGTCAATAGGAGCATTGATTTTATTGAGAGACTCATACATTAAAGGAGCTGAATACTTAGTCAATCTTTGACTTCTATTTACTGTCCCTACATTTTCATTTATTGCATAATTTTCAGCATGATCATTTGTATTTTATTATTTGAATTTTCTTCTCTATGTGAGAGAGGAAAAGAGTGAGAGAGTAAGAAATATTGAGAGACTAATAATGCGATAGGAACTAGGGAGCGAGAAAGATAGTGAGAGAGATAGAGTGAAAAAGTGAGGGAGTGAGAGAGCATTCACTCATAGCTGGTTGCTGAGAACTAGGACTATATAGACACATCAAAATTTTTTGTTCATGCGTTCTGTAAAATATTTTTGGGGTCAAGCATATTAGAATGGTTCAAAGAAACAAAATAATTGGTAGAGAGGGAGAGAACAAGAATTACAGAGTTAGAGTGATAGGGAGGCATTACCTAATTGGACAGAGGCCGCGGCGTGACTGGTGATTGGCAGTGGTAGTGGTGATGGAGGCGGCGGAACAGGATGCAAATGGTTTAACTGCAGCAGTGGTAAAATATCAGCAATGGTGGTGGAATATCAGTTGTAGTGGTATCAAGAAAATCAAAATTCCCCCCTCTCTATCTTAGTAATTAACTAATTATAATTTATGTTTATAAATAATAATAATATTATGATTACAATCTACATTTTTTCCACTTTGACATTAGAACCAAACCGGACTGCAAGTGCAGTCATCCATAAAAATGTTGATTGCTGATCCGTTTGGTACAATATAACCAAACTTCAGTCAGACGGTGATCTTTCCTACATGTGGCCTTGGTTTGATACTCCTTCGTAACTTGCCTTGGCTACAATCAGTCATCACATCACATCCAATAGGTCTTCACTTAGGCTATACCTCACTGCTTCAACCTAAAAGAAACATAGTAGCACATCATGACTAAATGTGTTCAACCTAAAAGAAACATAGTAGCACATCATTATTAAATGTGAAAAGTGGGAAAAAATATCTTAAATAAAGATAATAGTACTACCAAAAAAATCGAAAGATTTTTATTCCTCTTCTGCATCATCCTCTTTGTATTAATCATCAGCCTTATAGGCCCAACATTTCAAAGTATTGAGTATGGATGTGTATGCATATTGTCATTTTCATTTAAAAATGATGATCCCTCGTCTTGTGGAGAAAAGACACTTTGATGGACCACCAGATGCACAAATAAAGAGGAACTGCTTTGCAAGCACCGCAAACCATCTATATTTTATAGGCCTAACTTCACGCCGCCATTTGAATCTGTCATCATGAGGCCAATAAAAGGTTCTTTTAATGTAGTTATCCAATTCATGTCATATAGATCTCTGGGCTATACTTCTCTGGAACCATCAATGCAATCATCGTTTTTTAGTGCTTATCTGTCATAAAATGTGGATCTTCAATAATAAGCTGGTTGGTGAAGTCTGAGAGGTAGGTAATTTGTAAATAAATGGCACAATAGTGTGGATAATCAGAAATTTGGGATCATTGTGGATAAATTCAAGCCTCTTTCTTTGGTTTAACATTGTTGCAAAGTGGAACATAGGTGTCAACTTAAAGTGATATTGGTAATCTATCAACTTCTCCTTCATTGCAGCCTACACATTTTTTAATGAACTTTTTAATCCTTCATTGATGGCTCCAGAGAGAAAAATAGAAGTATAACCCAAAAATCTACACAAGGTTAAGTGGATAAAATGCGGATCTTCAATAATCAGCCAATTAGTTGAAGTCAGAGAGGTACGTAATTTGTTAAGAAATGGCACAATAGTGGGGATGATAAGAAATTTGGGATCATTGGGGATAAATTCAAGCCTCTTTCTTGGGTCTAATGTTGCCGCAAAGTGGAACATAGGTGTCAACTTCAAGTGATATTGGTAATCTACCAACGTCTTGTGCATTGCAGCATACACATTTTGAAAAGACCTTGTTCATTCCATGTTCATTAATACTCCTAGAAAATTGTAAAAAGGATTGTCCAGATCATGAATAAACTATAATTGATTAATCAAATCTGATGTGCCCTAAAAAATAGATATTTTAGTGGTATGTGACTGCAAACAAATGTGTAGCATCACAAAAACCTTCAACTTTATCTATAAACCTTTTCACAGGATCCCACTATTCAGTTACAGCAAAATAACTTATTTTTTGTATACTCAGATAATCGACCACCATATTGTCTCATATATTTTTCTTCTCCCAACCCTTTCAATCATTTCATAGCAAGAAAAAAAATTAGAAAACTTATATATCCTATATATAATAGCAGAATAAGTAACAGCACAGACACCGACCTGAAAAACTTTCGTGTGATTTAGCACATTGCATATCAGTATTTAACAATTGAAAAAAATATTTAAAATAAAGAAGTATGTTTCATATTATTTTTAGTAAATAAATTAAAATTTTGACAAAAAAATCATTGAATCAATGAACAAGTCGAAAGACTACAAGAAACCATATCAGTCATATATAGTCTTCTTGATGAAGACCAAAATTGAAAGATTAAATTGAGAAAATACAGTCAAGATCACCAAAAACACAATGAAGCATATCATAATTATCTTACTGGATTGGACCACTTCGTCATCAATATGATATGACACAAAAAATCAGACTACATTCTGTCTTTTCGATTAACTTATTGATGCCGCTGCAATGCTAAGGAAAAATCCATTTAATTAAGAAAACATATGGCATCAAGTACATTAATTTCACAGACAAAAGGTGTTTTTATCCTTTATGATCATATGAGATAGGGTTATTAAATAGTTTGAGGTGATAGAACCAATTGTCCAATGAAAGACTAATGCTTCATTTTCAGTATTTATACTTAATATCAATGAGTTTGGGACCATATATTTCATTTTTATGATGAATGACTGTAACCAAATAAAAATGACAAGACAAACAAGGAGGATCATCAATGTTCTTAAAGATGGACACAAAAACTAAGTATTACATTCAACAAACATACTCAAGTTTATCAGCAACATAATAATCGAGTTATGGAGATGCTTAAAGCGCACGAAAAATAACATTTAAAGAAAGTAAGAACATTCAAAGGCGTCTCACCGTAAAAAAAAGGACAATTTGAAAAGGACGAAGAGGGGAAATTCAGCAGTGGCACGGCAGCGTGGGTGTCGGTGACAGCTAGGGGGAATCTAACCCCCGTAGAGTACGGGTGTAAGGGAGCGGGAGTCGTGAAGATTAATCTGAAGGCAAGACTTTAGGAGCGTGAAGATTAAGATTCAGGCACGACTTTAGGAGCGTGAAGATTAAGAATCAGGCTAAGTACTTGAACTAAATAATACCCCCGAACCCCGAACCAATGGTCTTGGCTCAGTCTTGTCTGATGAGACTTTCGGTCCAAAATGGCGAACCCTAACCCCAAAGTGGCCCATACCTGGGAGAGACAAAAAACCCTCAAATGTATTTTTTATATAGTTTTTTTGGAATAAAACCAGGCTGGCGCCACGTGGCTCAAAGCATCTGCCAGCTGTCATCACGTGAGACGCCTATAAAATACCCAAACTCCCCCCAAATTCATTCTCTTCCTCCGCTATTCTTCTCGGACTGATCTCTCGGACTGATCTAGAGAGAGAAAGACTGAGCTCTAGAGAGAGAGTGGGCGATGGCGATGGAAGGCGGAGCTCAGCCATGGGGGATCCTTCTCAGCATCGTCCTCCTCTACACCGCCATTGAAGGATCTTCCTCGGTTCAGCACAAGGTCGGAGATCTCGACGCTTGGGGGCCGCCTCCGTCCGGCAAATCGGAGATCTACTCGGCCTGGTCGCAGAGCCGAAGCTTCAAGATCGGCGATTCCCTGAGTAAGAATCGGAGTTGATCTCCGCCTTCTTCTTCTTCCTCGGCGCTAGGTTTAACTCTTGCTATCAGTGTTCTTGTATCCGCCGAGCCAGGACTCGGTTCTACAGGTGACTGCTGCGGCGTTCGAGAGCTGCGCGGTTGACGATCCGATCTGGAAGATGGACGACGGGAACTCGGTCTTCAACATCACCTCCGCCGGCGAGTTCTTGTTCATCAGCGGGATCCCCGCGCGGTGCCAGAGGAAGCAGCAGCTTCGGATCTCTGTTCTCGCCGCCGATGGATCTTCGCCGTCTCCGGGGGGAATTGCGACGGTTGGATCTGTTCCTGCTGTTTTCGGTCCCACTTCGGCGTCCGTGGCCGCGCCGATGGCTACCGGGATCGCCATGGCCGCTTCCTCGTTGCTGCTCGTGCTGTTCTTCCAGGTTCTCGCCCGATGATTTTATCTTCCGCGATGTTTTATTGACGATTCCGAGCATTTAAACTTCGGTGAAGTATAATGCAATTGTTTATTTGTTCGTGTAACGGAGTTCGCCGGGGAGGATGATGATCTCCGCGATGAAATATCTTTGATCGAGGTAGATCTCGTGATGGAGGAAGCCGCGCTCTGCCGATCCGGATGAACAGCATTGTTGATCTAGCAACCGATTTCAAGGGCCGCTGACATAAATCCCTGATGACCAAATTGGCATCACAGTTCTTGAAATTCTACCCCACAATCGAAACAAAGTTTCCGAAAATCTGCAGATCGAGAAAATTTCCAGCAGAATTAGCTGCAGAGAGATGATGAAGATCAAGGTTAAACCTTTTAATTCTCTATCGCTTACATGTTAAATTAAAACCTTAATTTGAGTTTATTAGTGATAGATCATCCGACTTATACAGAGTTTCTACAATTATGTCATTGTTTACTTACCGTTTCCGGTTCTTTTTGCTTTGTTTGATTGTGTATTATTAATTATGGTGCCATGGCCCGAATGACTAGGGTTTGACTTCCCAGTTGGGCCAGGTTTGGTCCAGTCATGTTGACTAGTCAAAATAAATGAATTGTCAAGGACTTATCTTAAAAGGAAAAATGCATTTCAAAGTTATCTATAAAATCCAGCTTGGAAGAAGAAAAGAAGAACAAAAGAAAAAGAGAACAAGAAGAAAAGAAGAATAAAAAATAAAAAGGAAGATGAAAAAGAAGGAAAAGACATAATAAAAACTAAGAAACACATAAAAAATACGAAGAAGGAAAATAGAAATGAAGTAAATAAAAAACGAGAAGAAGAAGGACAAGAAAAACGAAGAATAGAAAAAGGAGAAGAAGAAGATAAGAACAAAATAAGAAAAAAAAGAGAAGAAAAAAAGAAAAAGAGAAAAATAAAATAAGAAGAAAAAAAGAAAAAAAAGAGAAAGAGAAAAAGAAAAGAAGAAGAAGATAATAAGAAACTATGAAAAAAGAGAAGAAGAAAATAAGAAGAAAATAAGGACAAAAAAATAATAAAATTAGAAGATAACAAGATGAAAAGAAAAGCAGAATAAGAAAATAAGAATGGGAGATAAGAACAAAGCAATGAGGAGAAAAAAGAGTAAAAGAAAAATATAAGAAAAAGAGAAGAAGGAAACAAAAGAACAGAAGAAAAGAAGAACTAAAGATGAAAGGAAGAATAAAAGAAAAAGAGAACAAGTATAAGAAAATAATAATATAAGAAAACAATAGAAGAAAATCTAATAATATAAGAAAATTGATAAATGCAAGGCTCTCATTTTTGTAATAACATTTATCAATTTTTCATTCTATTAAATTATCTTTATTCTTTAAAAAAATTACATATTTCACAAGAAACAATCTAACTAAAACAAATCAAAATAGGTACAGCGAATTTACTGAGTGGACAAATGTTTTTTTATTTTGGGATAAAATAAATTTTAGGAGTTTGAGTAATTTTTATTTCAGGAAATCAATTAAAACTAATTAACTTTATATGTTTTGGTATCCTTACATTACGAGGTGTCTCTAGTAGCAGGCACCTTGGCTTGCCCAGACATGTTGCCAGGCAAGGATCAACCAGTCTTCGATGGGTTGACCCAGTCTAGGAACTATTGAGTTGACCTAAATTTTGACGGGTGAAGATTCAGCCTTAAGGGCACTTTTGTAAAATAATTTAACATACGTTTAGATGAATCTTCTAAGAAAGTTATGCCTTAACAAGGGCTGTGATCAAGCACAATAGGTCCTCATTCAACTAGTTGACCAATTGTACGTGAAGATCAAATAGCGTTCATAGATATATTAAAAGACTACTTAGTGTGATCATATGGTGAACAAGTCAAATCACTGATTTAGGACTTGGATTTTCTAGGACATCAATATTGTTCAAATATTTGTACTGACTTTATCAAAATCCTGATTACAACATGTAGATATTTAAGGCTGAATTTATTGATGATTTTATGAATATTAAATACTATACCATATTACTATTCATCTGATATATTTGGTAAAATGATGTAGTAAACATAACTAGAATTTCAAAAATTTTTAAAATTTGAGGTTGTTGGCATAAAGGCTAATTTTTAGTCTTAACACTTGAGAGGGGTTTTGAACTTATGTCAAAATGGTAAATATAAAATTTGACATTAAATGATGATTCTTTCATATTGTCTAATCACAATCAATACATATGACTATTTGAATTAGGGCTCATTTTTATTTGCATGGATTGAGTACAATTATTCTTTCATATTGTCTAATTGAACAACATAAATGGACTGAGAATATCAAAGAATAATAATTAGTCTATATATACAGTTTTGGGCCCTAATTTCAATACCCCCTTCTCCTTGCGCTTTGAAAATCACAGTCCAAAAGCTAGAGAGATATTTTACCCCCTGAAGCAAATTTCAAGCAATTTTTTTTAACATTTCTTCGAGTGGAAATCTGTTGGTAACATCAATCCATGTCTGAAGGTTTTGGAATTTTCCTATTCAGTGCAGAAGGATTCAAGATTTAAAGGAAAGAAAGCTGGCCTCTGAATTTCGCATGTGATAAGTTTGTCATCTTTAATTTAAGTTTTAGGTTGATTTTGAGATTTTTTAAAAACCTATAACTAGTTTTAACATTCATAAAAATATGTAGAACTTGGAATCACATCCATTAGTTGTGTTTTAAAAGAGTTTCAAGAGTTTAAGCTTGAAAGTATAGGGATTGGGAGACTGAATAAGAAAGTTAAAAGATACTCTTGGAGATTGATTCAATTCGATTTTGAATATTTTGTCTGAGACAACAGCTATTGGTGATCGTATCAGAATCTGTACAAGTTGGAATTATCCCATTTTTTTCAAGAATGAAGAAGATATTTTAGTTTTTAAGCACCAAACGTGAAACACAAATTGATGAATTTCATTCAAAATGAAACGTGTAGAAGAAGAGGATTTGAGGAAAGAGCGACAAAAATAAAGAGGCATCGCTACAGATAAGTCATAATTAAAATTTTAAATTGTTATCTTTGAAGTAAACAATTCTGATATAAAAATATTCCTACAAAAATACATAAAATTATGCCTTGTCTTGAATACTACTTAAATAGATTGATTATGTACGAAGTGTTGTTGAGGAGAGATACATACTGTTATAAATATATTTTTATTGTTAGATATTTGTGTTCAGTCAGGTTAAGGATTTGGGGGACATAAGAAAGAGGCTTTGGCAGCCAAAGTAGAGAAGGCATCAGGGGCCACGTTGAAGTAGGTAAAGCAAAATTTTTTATGTTTTTGGTATGTTTGTTCCTCCCTATTTCCAAGTGATTTGCTTGGGGAGCATTCACATAAACACGATTAGGGCACATCATCACCTTGGGACGGATACCCCCGGATAACATTAAGGATTAACTTAAGCTGTCTGAAAATAATGACTATTTCTCTCATTTTTTCTACCTCATTTCCAAGACAGAAAAATCCTAGCTTACTTAAAAAATAAAAATAGAATATATCTAGAGAACCAAATTCACCCCCCCTTAGATTATTCCTTAGCCACTTAATCTAAAAATAAGCCAACAAAGTCAGCCAATATAAATAGGAAGCAATCCATTCTGAGTGACATCATGAGAATACATGTTTCGACAAAAAAATTATAGTAGCTTTTGCTACATGAGTTTTGAGCTCTATTTGGTGGCTACGGAAAGCTTGGCTCCTAGGTTATCCAGTGAAATAGTTTCCTAGATCAAAAGGTCATGACATTTCAATAAAAGTATCGTAGATCCCACACGCTGTTACTTTCCCCTAGAGTCAGGTCATGTGTTTTCACCAACAATTTTGATGAAACTTGAATGGTCTCTCCGACGTTCTTGTACAAAGATAAGGGAACATACTAATTAGGTTCAATAGGCTTCTATTATGTTGGGAGCAGAAATCCAAGACGAGGGACAAATAGATGAGAGAAGGGATTAAATATAAGTGCTCCAACTCTTCATGTCATTGGTTTAATTCCACGGGTTTAGAAGGTGAGGCTATTTTGGTCTCCAACCTTGATCGATATCCTTGATGGCACAAAAAATAGACTTTTTAAAGCCAAGTGATTTTACTATCTGTACACTATAGCCTTTTCAAGTGTCATTAGTTGAGTGTGTAGTCAGTCGGAGAATATTTTTTTGTGACAATACTTGGAGATATCAAGAGTGAGAATGTAGAACGACGGCTGATCCGATCATGTCTCTCTTCAACTAGCCAACTCACGTCCCTAGAGAAGAAAACTAGCTATAAGGTCTTTGAGTCCGAATTTTGAGTTGTCGAAGCATATATCAATGAAAAATCTTCTTTTAAAAGAACTGAGAACCATGTGAAAGAGGTCACTTTTTGTTATTAAGTCATTAATTACCATCAATTTTGTCTTTCCCTCATTCTTGCAAGACATTCGGTTATGTTTCAGCACAATAGTTTTTAAAGCTAAACATTCAGATTGGACCAATACAGAACATAGGATGTCTTCTTCCTTCGGGGACTTAACAGATAAGCCTTCTCGATGAACATTGGATAACCTCATTTGCTTCGTAACCTTTCATCATTTATTGTGAACTTTTATTCATTTCTTGCTCTATCGGTGATGGAGGAAAATTTTAGTGTCTTTGTAAATTTAATTGGCCTAAATCAAATAAATTTGTAATCATAGAAAACTCACTCAAATGAGTATTGTGGGATTTAGGCCGTCTCCACATGGGCTGGCCTTTAGATGTGAATCTAATGCTTGAGTTAGGGTTAGGCAAAATAATATCATAATAGGGATAATAAGAAATTATTTATAAGTTGAGTAAGAGAAGTGATAATAATAGGGAAGATAGTGAAATGGTACTAGATAATTAATTAGTAAGTAGGAATACATGGCAAGCGTTAGAGAGAAATGAAAAAAGTAGAGGTAAGGTGTTTATAATATAAGATATTAAATAAATATATTTATATAATTAGTGTTTGTATGGATATTCCAAATGGGGAGTCAGTGGAGAGTATTTTTTTTATATTGTTATAATGAATGAAGTAATATAGATAGTGGGATAATTATTTTTTGGATTTTAATTAAGATGTGAAAAAATAAAGTGAAGTGATTGTAGTTAATAAAGTATTTTTATTAATATATTATTATTTATTTTAAGTGACATTAGGTTTTACATAGGGTAAGACAGATAGATATATTAGCGCAGGAAGGATGATTAATTAGGTAGGTAGGGAATAAGGACTTTTATTTCAGTAAGACATAAGATAAAAAAATAAAATAGGATGGTGGAAGAGAATTAGGACAGATAGGAGAGAGGTATTATTCAATTGTATGTAGACTGATGAGGCAGCGAAAGGTTGAGAGAGATACATGTCAGAATAGGTATTAGTTAACTTTAGAAGAGTTTAAGTAGTTAGATAGACACGAGGAAGATAAGAGAATATAGTGAGAGAATAAAAGGAATCAATAGTTTAGTATTTGTATTAATAGATGGTTGGGATAGCTTATAATAAGATATCATGACTTGTAAAGGTATATATATTTATTGTAAGATAACGTCAAATAAGAAATCAAATAAAATTGAGGAAATTCTTACAGCTCAATACATATTTTATGAAATGCCTCAAGGAGACCAATCCACAAAAATCAGATCAAATCCAATTCCATGTGATTTTAAGGTAAATATATGAATCTAATAATGATAAGTATATAGAGATGTACCAGATTAAGTGCAAAACGCACCTGAATCACCCCTGATTTAGGTGGGACGAGAATGGGGCATCACAACTCTGCCTGTCTTCCTTCATGGTGGCACAAATCTAAGGTGGTCTGGACCTCCTTCATTACCTCCCTGAGCCAGACTTGCCTCCCTGGAGCTGACTCTGACTCCAATTCAGTAAGACAAGCGACTGGAAGGGTCTCCCACCGACGCCAAGACCATTAGTGAGAAGGTTGTGAACTATGGAACCATCCATCCCTTTTCAGGCCTAGGAAGGACCTCCCATGGCCATGCGACGTCGGACGTCGTCGATGGCATCGTCTGACGGGTAAAGTCGCTAAGTGAATGTAACTACATGATGCGATGTAACCTAGGAAAGGTACGCGCAGGCCCCGATTCGTGATGAATTCATCAAACTCCAAGCTCCAAAGCGGGCATCCGATAACGGTGACGATGACCTTCTGACCCTCGTCGGAGCGATGACGGTGTCTACGGCGCCGAACGTAGTAAATTGGTAGGTCTCGCACGTAACGAATGGGCCCGGCCCATACCTAGAAAGATGTTCAACACGTAGTTCTTGATAGTTTTCCTCTCACCTAGTCTAACCCGAGCATGGTGGAGTGCAGCCAAAGATATACTGAAAGAGATAATGTAACGGACGAGCAAGGGACGATGTACCTCGTCGAAGGCAGTGTTCATCGATGGAGAATTTTTCAGTGCACGGACCGGTGTGGGCAAGATCGGTGGAAGAAATGCCGGGGAAGGACCCGGAGTAGCTCAACAAATAGCGATGGCCTGGTGCTGGAGTGAATGCCGGGGGCCGGAGGAGGAAAGAAGAGAGTTGGTGGTGCTTAACTGCTCGTGCAACAGTCAAATCCAGGGGACACAATCCAATGAAATGATGTAGTAGCGAGCCTCGTTGTCGTTCAATGTCCCTGAATGGCACGTGCACAGATTCTGGAAGGCGTTTGCAATTCAGTAACGTGCGTGAGACAGATATCGCCACACAAACAGGGCAACAGGTTGACGTACGGTGGGACCAACCGATTGCTGACCGCATAGGAATAACGCGTTGGCTGAAAGGATCATATGGAGAGCGTCGTATCATCGACTGCTGAGCAGTCTGCTCATATCGAACATGATGGTTGACCGCACAGAGCCTTCTTGAGATGGAACGCTTCAGTTGACCAGGCGCATGGAGCCCGTTGATCTGGCCACGACGGTCGTTCAGCTGGGAGAATACGCACTACAGGTTATAGTCGCGTTTGGCTGATAGGAATGACCAGAGGGCTCCACAGAATCGGTCGAAGAGCAATCCACATGTCACGGGCGTTGCGATTGTCCGCACAGAATGTTTCTGAGAAGGAACGCCTCAGATCCCAGCGGAAGATCAAAAAAGGAATGTTCCCGCACAGAATGTTCCCGAGAAGGAACACCGGCAGTGGTAAGGGGTTTCCCGTTCAGAGAGACAACACGGCGGTCGACTAATATGCCGAAGTCGAGGCACAACGGCAGGGAAGAATCTCGGCAGACGACCTCAGAGAGTACTCCAACGACAGGCTTCGTTGGTTACCCAGGAGATGTTATCTCATCAACCGGAAACTGGATCCTAACTAGCTTCTTCAGCGGAGATATTGGACTTCTGATGAAGATTTGAGGCCGCGCCGTCAAAGGTCAGCAGCGTCTTCTTTCTTCTTCTTCTTCCCCTTCCCTTCTCCTTCTTCTACCTCTTCTCCTCTCAAGGTGAGATCTGAACGATGATTGTAACTGTCACAAATGCAAATCGAGATCTAGAGAAGAATGTGGGGCCATCATGGGCTTATATAGGGCCATGATGGGCCCCTTACAAAGGGTCCGACAAGGGGAGTCCAATAATGGACCCCCCCTTTTAAAACACAATTAAATGACATAGGGAATGAAATGATGTGAAAGACAAAAATGACGACAAAAACCAATACGGAAGAAGACAAAAACATAACAATGCGAACGTGGACGTGCTCTACTCGGGTATTTAAACCCGGGCGTCTTCACGGACTCTTTGGCGTGCTGGTCGGGCTGGACAAGGACCGGTGACGATGCTGATGATGATGACGACAGGCTTGCTGATGATTCGTTGGCGTCGTCTGGATGCGCTCCATCACCATGTATCTCGTAGTCTGGCCTTGGGGGTCCTTCAAGGGCCATTGGATAGCATGTGGTACCCCATTCTAGCTAGACTCCGTCGTTCGTTTGATAGAGTCTATAACCAAGGGTGGGGATGGACGGATCTGCCCTTAGTCATTGGATCTCCTTCATAGACAATCTGATCGCTACGATTAATCACAATCATGGACCTACATAAGTTATGGTGCACCCTTGGTCATGTCAGCATCCCCGTCAGCCATCTTTCATCGTGTTTTGGCCCTAGAAGGGTCTGGTCATATTTGTCACCGATTGTGACCAATCAAAAGCCTAGAAAAATAAATAAATAAAATTCAATAAAAATGAAGAAGACTGGACATCTTAAATTTATTGGATCGCATAAATTGCCTCAAATGACACAGTCTTCAGGCTGGGTTGGCTTGAAGCCAAGTCATATTTTCTTATAATACTCTTAAGATCACAGCCTGTTGGGTTAGGATCTGTTTCTAATCTTCTCGACCTGGCCTATGTGATTCTAAAACTTAAAAAACCATCGTTAATCCCAAATAAAGAGACTAAAGTGCTATATAAAGTTTGAGTGGTACTACAAATTGAATAAACACACCATTTCTCTTGTGCAAATGGGCTAGAGTCCAATCTACATGTTGGCCCTCTATTGGGGCACATGTTCGTCGTTGTGATTTGTTGTGCTTGGGGCTTCCAACTTGTGCGCTTGTACTCATCGGTCCCAGACAGGCTTGAGCCGTTAGTGCTTGCCTGCTTGTTGTAGGCTTGAGCATTTTTGCGCTTGAGGGGCTCCGCAGCCAGAGCTCCTTAAAAACCAATTTTTCTAATATTTCTTCTTCCTCCATCTCTATTTTTCATTTCTTTATTTAAATTTGACTTCATTCCCGCAAAATAGAAAATAACCTAATATTGATAAGAATTGAACCCAATAAATTTAATAATATTTTAACATATTTTTAAAGGTAATTAGTGGGCATCTAAATCATGAAAAAAGTACATTAAAAAGTGTTGTTTTAACCAAATGGGCCCATTTCATGCATGCAATGAGAATTCATATTAAAATTAAGATAATTTAAGTAAAACAACGCCTAATAACCTTAGAAATGTCAGAATTCGTACCTCATTTTGGGTTCATTAGTCGCTTATGCTCATAAATTGCTCCTAATGTTCCAGCTTCTTTTTTTCAGATTCATGTAAGAAGTACAACAAAAAGACTTGGAAGAACTAATAACATGAAAATATATTTAATGACATGACATTTATTTCTCCTAAAGTTGAACCCATAGTGTGTTGTGCTTCTTTCTTCAAGAGCATTCTACAAACATTCTACAATATCACCCTTGATTTCATAACCGAGAAATTAAAAGTCCAATTATTTAACTTTATAACACTTTTAATTTTCATCTGCATTCACTTTCGTCCCTCCTGCTTGCGAGTGCATTGTGCCTAAATCTTCATCTTTGTTGACTTTGTAACATGAAGATTCATCTTAATTTTCTTCATAACATTCAGATTCATCATCATTGACCTTCTAACCTCACTCCTAAAGTTCCTTCTGCTCATGAACATTACCGCTTGTAAACATACACCTTTATTCATTTTGTCCCTTTTTGCGTGTTGCACCTGGTTTATCACACTATTATATTGTTTGAGTGAGTGTCCTCTCTTTCATAACCTTTTCTCGCTAAGAAAGGGAGAGCTAACACAATTGAAGTCAGTCCATTCTACATTTGGGAAATCAAATAGTAAATCAGTTCATCTTTTCATGCTAGATTAGAAAGTAAGTAGGGCACGAATACGGTTTGGTATTTTGACTCTTTGGTTTTTTAGGTTGGTTAGTGAGCAAGTGGGATTTGGGGAACCTCCACCTAATTTAACACATCAAACATAATTAACTGTGTTGTTTATGCATCTATTGACTTTATATGGTGACGAAGGCAAATTGCTGTGCTAATTTTAGAGTCATCACAAATTGATTCTGCTTACATAAAATAAAATAACAAATTAAATAACACGCACTCAAATACATATAATGTGAGTGAGGTCGTCGCCACAGGAACTGACCTTTAGAGATATACCTAATATTTGAGTAAGAGTCATGGAAAGTGAGATGATATTAAGGATAATTAAATAACTTCCTGGTATGGTTTAGTAAGATAAGGGATAAGGTAACAAGATAGGAGTAAGATGATAAGAAGGGAAAGGGGTGGTAAAATCTAAATAGAAATATTCATAAGAGAAGATCTTAGTGATATTATTTTTAGAATTAATATTTTTATAGATATTAGAGATAATAAGTAAATGATATAATGGAATTAGTTTTTGTTATTATGTGGAAGAAGGATATCAAGAGAGTTTGTAGAATATATATTTTATTTTATTTTAATTAATATAGAGGATAAATAAGGTGTTGATGTATAGATAATTATATTATGATAAATAAATTATATACTTAATCGGATTATTATTTTTAATTAATAGGAGGTGACGTGTGAGATAGGAAGGATAGATATAGTAAGTACTGAGATATTAAGAGTTAGGAAGATATTGAATAGGGACTTTATTTTAGTAAGAAGTAAAAATAAGGACAAATGAGAGGTAAGGGGATGATAATTATAATGAGTATCAACAAGGGATTATTAAATTATATATCGCTTAGTGAAGTAGAGAAATTTTTATATATAAGATATTAAGATAGATAGGGACGGGATGTATTTTATTTTATTTCATAAGAGTTAAAGAACCTAGGTAGAGGGGGAGAGAGAAGAGAAGATAAGGATCAATAAAAGTAATTTAGATGTTGATACGCCTAAAAATGTGTGTAAATATGTTGTTGATTTGATGTTTAGACTTATACAATAAAATTTATAAATACCCTTAATCACTAAATATAGAATATAGAGAAAGCAAGGGATCGAACCACAGGGAGGCAGCAAGTAAGAATTTTTATCCAATTTCAATGAATTAATTCAAAGATGAATTAATTGTGCAATTAATAAATCTTAATTATGTTTAATAGTGTTTTTAATTCATCAAAATAAGTAAAAAAACTTAAATTTGATTTTAAATATTTCGGTCAGAAAGCTCAAGATAGAATTATTTCAATTATAAGATCAGATTAATTCGGATTATTAATTTCCCAATTATTATAAAATTTTAAGACAATTTTTATAAATTAAAATTGGGCATTTAATAATCAAGAAAGGGATTTTAAAATTGGACTTCAAGATGAATGAATTTTCGAATATTTTTTTTAGGTTTTTTATATATTAACTTAAATTTACAAATAATAAAAGTTGAAATCTAGAGAGAGAAACTAGACAAATTAACCTAGAGAGAGAAAGTGAAGAATTTGGGGAAAAGATGAAATCCGACCCTAAATTAAAAATCTAATACTGCAGAAATGTTCAAAATTGATGTAGAATTGAAGATCAAAAACCAGATCTTGAATCAGAATCAAAATGCAGTGCTAATTTCATTCAAAACCACTTCTAGGGCATGTACATTTCGCCCATGCTTTGGCGTTTTAGACTCGTTCAAGAAGAAGATTGAAATACAAATCAGAAACTTACAGCTTTGACTGCAGAATCAAGAACTGTCGACTTCCAAAGTATCCCTTGTGTCCTTCCTGGCAAAATCCTTGGAGAGAGCTTCAAAAAGTCATTTTGGCCCATTTCCTGACCTCTATTTAAAGATCCATCCGTAGAAAATGTAGAGAGGGAAAAGACAAACATGCCCTCAAAATTTCAGCCCAATCGGACGTCTAGATCTCAAGATATCAAGGTTTTAGTGAGGATTAATCTAGGCCTTTGGATTTATTCATCTCTCCTCCAAGAAGGTGGGAAATGGCATTTTTCTATTGGACGTCATATTTTTTTCTCGTTTTTCCACCTTCTCAGATCGCGCTCTAACACGTCGTTGTGCGCGTCCACAACGCGCAATCATTGGAAAATGATTCCAAAGTTGGAATGGCTAGAAACGCTCCACGTCACCCCGTCAGCCTGTTTTTAAAATAAAATAAAATAACGTCCTTAATCATTAGCGCACGCGCGTTTTTTATTCACCTTTTACGGCATTGATTTTCGTGTGCATTTAATGCTCGCGGTGAATCGATACCGTAAAACCTCGACTTTATAAAAAATGTGTCGGTTAGCGCATGCATTAAATGCACACGCTAACGACCTAAAAAATAAGCGTTGCACGTGCGTTGGTTAGCGCGTGCATTAAATGCACGCGGCTAACCGATTCATGTGCAAAAGATCACGCGTGTCGGTTTCCGCATGCATTTAATGCATGCGGCTAACCGACAAGATATTCATTAAAAAATAAAAATCATACCTTTTCGCCGTCGTCGATTTTTTTGTATTTTTCATATATATATAAAAATCCATCCACGTATTTGCCCGAATTTCAGGCGAATGATGTGGATGCCCCTTGATATATATATATTATTCTTATAAAAAATGCTAAATAAATAGCATATGTATTAATTAAATAAAAAAAATCATTTCTTTGCAAAATATTGGCCAGAAAATTATATAAAAATATGGAAAAATTCCAGAAAAATTATGAAAGCTCTCACCAACCTTTAGCGAAGTATTTAAGGCCCTGTAAAAAATATTTCTTCACTGAAATGAGGTTAAATTCCATGTAAAAAAATGATAAAAATTAGAAATAATAGTAAAATCAAAGTGTAAGTGATTTATCTTAATTTTTATATGATAACATGCAAATATAGTCATTAAAACACATAAATATAATGTAAAATTCATCAATTAATCATGTTAATTTGCAAGTTATGAGATGTGATTTATTATTACACGATTAATTTGAAGGAAATTGAATAGAGTTTTGTCAATGAACATTTACATATTTAATAATTATTATATTTTTATAGAGAAAAAAGAGAGATAAAAATGATAAATTGGGAAACAAATTTCAATGTGCGGTACATGTTTGATAGAATGCCTCAAAGAGGCCAAACTATGAGATCTAGATGAAACCAAGTTCCACTTAGACTCAATTCAAATTTTATGTAATCTAAGATGTTCATAAACTTTGACTCCAATCAAATTCTATGTAATATAAGATGTTCATAAACTTTGACTCAAATCAAATTATATGTAATCAAAGATGTTCATAAAATATTTGTCAACCAGATTGAGTCAATATTATACCGGATCCACCCTACATCAAGGAGCAAAGGGTCGGGGCACCGATTGCCAGTGCCTAACATCAGTGTGTGCTTTCCCCTTCTCTTCTCCTCCGAGATGGCACATATCTAGGTCACAGTTGACTCTCTTTGGCACTGTCCTGAGTGGTTGGAATCGTCACAGAAGTGTACACCCTCTTTTTGCTTGCTCTGCTGCCGAAAGGGTCAAATTATGTCCAAATTAGGGAGGGTCCCTGGAGGCCATAGATGGAATGTTCCGGTTGTGGGGTTTTCCAGGGGTTGTTGGGTTGCCCCTGGTGTTAGTAAAAAACTACCGTTTCGTTGACATAGTCAATGACGAGGGGCAGCGATGGACGGATCCAGCCTTGGTCGTCCAACAACTCTCAATTGGCTGTTGTTGACTACTGTTCGTTCTGCTGCAACTGTAGAGCCATGTCAGCAGGCATGTCATTGCCTAATCATCTTCCCCACCAGCATTCCATGATTTGATTTGCCCTTCATGTAGCCCCACCATCCTTGTCAGCGCCTCTTGACCAATCAGAAATCAGAAAAAAGAAAGATCATAAAAGAAAAAGTCATATCTAACCTCGATCGTCTAATATCTTTATGCAGATCGGACATTCAAAAATTAAAACATAACTTAAAGTTTGGCCTATTATGATGGGGGCTTCGGGCTGGGTCGGCTCAAAGCCCGATCATTTGTTCTTTCTTAGTTTCTTAAGATCATGTGTTTGGCAGCCTGGGTTATGTGAGCTGATAGGAATCAATTTGAAGTATATCCCAAATGGAAAAATATAAGAAACTTAATTATATTTTTGTTGGGTTCTAAAGGCCTTGACATGGATGAAGACGAGGATTCCACGCAACGGAAGACACATAATAGAATCAAAACAACATCACTAAAACCATGGAAACGAAGTACCTTTGCACGGATCACTTCCGTGATTTCTTCGATCTCGGAGCGAGATGAGTCGAGCTACTCAAGTGTGCAGCCTCTAGACGAATCCACGCGATCCTCAGCACGTCGAATCTCCTCCTTCTCGTAGACGAGCCCCGTACTACCTCCACCATCATCATTACGTTGTTCCGATTGGATCGGGCATGAAGATGGGTGTTGGGAGAGGGGAGAAGAAAGGGAAGGCCCCTAAACAAGTATGGTCGGGGTGCATTTCGTTCAGGGCTTTACTTTATTTATACTAAGTTGATATTTTTTACTTCCAAAACTTAAGTATATCTTTTGACATCCAAAAGACTATTTGCATGTGACCCTCTAGGCCCATGTATCAGTCTAATTAACGACTCCAGCAACCCAATAACCTTTATTGACCTTCCAAATTAATTAATTATATCAACGCATAGATTAATTAATGTCAGACCGATTGAACCCAATTGATAGGTCTGAGTCTCCAACACGTGGTGCGCCAAGCTACACCTCGTGCTCTAGAAGATACAAAGAAGTGTATCGGCTCACTCATGGAACCTGGTCTTCATCAGTTACCGTGTATATATAATCCCCCATCCACTTGACGCTTCTTGGACAACTTAGGGTATGTTCAAATTTCAAACTTTAATCGGTCATCCAAGTTAGTAATGATGTGAAATCATCAGTGAACTTCATTGCCTTCTCCAATATTTTGCTACCTTGGCCAAGGACTTCATTACATCATCCTTGAGCTTCGCCTCTTATACCGAGGATGGACGATCCCATCTTGACCACTCAATCGTCTTCGTGAACTTCT